>NC_060271.1:138548572-138552187 GCF_021613505.1 Equus quagga
CACACACTCATCACCTGGGGCACACACACATCACCAGGCACACACACACCACGTGAGACATGTACACATCCCTGGGGCACACACACTGAGGGACCAACTCCACCAGCCTCACCGGGGGGGAGCAGGCACAGCCCATTCAGACCGACAGATCCAAGTCAGAAAAACGCTCGGCTTTGGAAGGGACTCATAAATGGTCTGAGAGATTATGGGTCCATTTTTCTTTTCAAGTCAATCACTTTACTGGGCAAACGGTGGCCTTAACATGTTCAGACACAGCAAGTAACAAAAAGCTTGCTGGACTCTTACTGAAAATCTTCAGGGGGTAACAGCTCATAAACAGCTGGTCCCACAGGGCTGAGGGCACTTTCGCGGCAGGCTGAAGGTGTGCCCTTCCCTAGAACTAATGTAGCCTAGTTTGTGTTCTGGTTCTAGGGTGGCACCAAGAGCAGAACCCACAGAAGCCGCAGCACAGATCCTGGACACGGAACTGCAGACCTGCTCCTGGGATCCCGCTCATCGTCCACGAGGAGAGGATGAGAAATAAATCAAGGACCCTTAGAGAGAGTTTGGAGTGTGAGGGTCCTGGGGGAGAGCACTGGTCGTTTCTTCCTGCTCCCAAGCAGACAGGAGAGGGTGGTTCCCCCACGTTCAGCTGGGGCCCCTGGGGGCATTAGGAAATGCGGGGGGCTTCCTGTCCTCAGGAGCTCAGGACACACTGGCAGGAAGCCTAAGTAAAGGCTGCCTGAACCTTCCGCGGCCACAGGGCCCCAACAAGGAGCATCCCGCTCACCTCCGGGGACCTCTTCCCAGGAGACCTGCACGGGAACCACAGAGCTCCTCGGAGAGCAAGTGCGCGCGCTCGCGCTTCTGCTGCGCAGAGGGCCTGAGGGGTGCCAGCCGCGCGCCCCCCGACCCCGGAGCCCGGCCGCGCGCCCGACGACCCTCTAACCGGAGCGCCCCGCGGCCCCGGAGCCCGGCCCCGCGCCAGACGACCCTCGAACCTGGGCGCCCCACGGCCCCAGAGCCCGGCCGCGCGCCCACGACACGTCCGCCAGGGCGTCGGGCACGCACTCGGCCTCAGGAGTTGCTTCTCACGGATCGACCGACAGCGATTCTTCCCCTTGAGACGGAAAAGCAGCGCCCTGGCTCTGGGGCTCTGCCTGGGCCTCCTCTTGTCCTAATTCTTTGAAATAGACCCGAATCAAGATATTTTCATAACAGGGCTGCAGCTTTACTGCGTTTCCAGCTCTGTTTTCTCTGAAAGAGCCAGCCGACCGGCATTAAGTGCTTCTGTATCTGAACATGCAGAACAGACGGGGCGGGGGTCGCCGTCCTGGAAGGGGCTGGTGTCCCCTGGTCGGCCCTAAGCAGGACCACCCGGTGCCAGCTCGGCGCCCGCAGAGGGGGTTCTGTGGTGGTTTTGTGAGCGACTTGTTAGACAAGGCCACCAGGGTTACTTAGGAACCAATTACACCTGGATCTTAAGAAAGTAATTTAAGAAAACACACGCAGGGGCGGGCTGGGTGGCTAGTGGTTGAGTTCGTGGCACCATTCAGTGGCCTGGGGTTCACAGGTTCGGATCCCAGGTGCGGACAAACACCGCTCATCAAGCCATGCTATGGAGGTGTCCCACATACAAAATACAGGAAGATTGGCACAGACGTTAGCTCAGGGACAATCTTCCTCACCAAAAAAAAAAAAAAAAAAAGAAAGAAAAAAGAAAATACGTGCAACTACAACTATGTTTACATGCTCTACAAAGCTGTCATGTCATTGATTTTTAATCAACTCTTTCTCACTAAAATAATGTTTTTGTTTTCTCCCCAAAGAGCAGCTCTTAAAGTCTCAATTAGCCATCAAATATTAATTATTACTGAGGGAGGACAAAGGTTCATTCTAAAATATTTTTCTGCAGCTAAATTAAGATACATCTCAGGAAGGAAGCAGCAAGTGCTGTATGGTCTTAGCATATCATAAGAAATTTGTAAATAATTTTTCTATTTGAATTTGACATATTTTGAGTGGAAATGCTTAGTTTATTTTAAAGCATAAATATTAATTTCTGAATTTTGTCAAGACAGCCAGCTATCCAAATTATTTAAGTTGTGTAAATCTTTTACTATGACAGCAATACCATCCTTAAAAGCAACTGAACTTATCTGACAACAGATTGCTGTCATATTATTCAAGTTGGAGTTATTATGATGATGATAAGATTCCAAATATCTTTTGAGACATGAGTGAAGGAGGAGGAGCGTGGCCTGACTCTTCTGAAACTCATCCCGGGGTGGTTACGAATCAGGCCTATTGAGAAGCCAGTGACGTCGTCACAGTTCCCAAAGTCTGTGCAGGATACAGGTCAGTCAGTGTGGAAGCGCACAGTGAAAAAGAGGAAAAGGAGGAGCAAAAGTTACTTTTAAAAAGCATGGTCCTACTAAGTGGGCCCGCGGGCCTCAAAGATGAAACAGCATTGATGTATCTCAGAGTTGACACAGTTCGCGCGCCAGCACAAGCACGGCCATCAACCATCGCAGCATCCGTGCATGAGCGCATCAGATGCGGACTGGGTTCATGTAGAGAAGGTGCCATGACGAAAACGACGTGGGGGGGAAATCATTTCTGATTTACACTAGAGAAAAAGAATCAACGTTTTGGGGATTAATAATAATGGGGAAAAAAGCAGATCGATTTCAAAAGCAGATATGGGAGCTGTAAGGTCAGGTCTGAGCAGCCCCATGATTGTATAACCAATGCGGTTTTCAGTTCTGAATCTGTATTGGTTTCCTAATTGCTGTGTAACAAATTAACGATGAACACAAATTTAGCATCTTAACGTTGCTGGAGGTCAGGGTCTGAAGTCAAGGTGTGGGCAGGGCCAGATCCTCCTAGGGCTCCAGGGGACAGTCCATTCCATGCCTTCCTCAGCCCCGTGGTCCCTCCAGCGACGGGGTCCCTCCAACCCCCACTCCACGCTCACATCTTCTCCATCGCTCTCCTGCTCCCTCCCTTCTCTTACAAGGATCATGTGATTATACTGGTGACGCGGATACCCTAGGTTCAGCTCTGCATCTCAAATCTCCAGCACGCCTGCAAAGTCCCTTTTGCATGTAGGTAATACATGTAATCCCAGGTTCTGGGGATCAGGCCATGGGCACCTTTGGGGTCATTTCTCTACCACAATCTTCAATGAAAACAGAAAATATACCGACACATAGTAAAGATTTGATCGTGATTGTTTAACTAACGAACGACTGACTGTAAAAGAATGCTCATGGAGCAGAATCAGCCAGTCTGTTTCCCTTCGCCTCTGCAGCCAGCCTGCAGGGTGCACTGCCTGGCTCCATCACTTAGGGGTTTCAAGACTGTGGTGAGTCAATTTCCCAAGCCTAAGCTCATTCATCTGTAAAACAGCAGTAATAGAGGACTTGTCTGAAAGGATGATGTGAGGACGATATGAGTCAATATATGTGAAGGGCATGAGTATTAGCACATAGCCCTAGTAAATATATTTACGCACACAGTAAACGCCACCAAAGTGTCCATGAGGAGATGCAGGGTTCCAGGACCAGATCGTGTGGTTCAAAGTCTGACTCCCGTATGTACTACTGTTTCCTT
>NC_060271.1:138552287-138651231 GCF_021613505.1 Equus quagga
TCCTTGGTCTGTACTGGCATGCACGAGCCGTGCTTCCTTGGTCTGTACTGGCATGCACGAGCCGTGCTCCCTTGGTCTGTATTGGCATGCATGAGCCGTGCTTCCTTGGTCTGTACTGGCATGCACGAGCCGTGCTCCCTTGGTCTGTAGTGGCATGCACGAGCCGTGCTCCCTTGGTCCGTACTAACATGCACGAGCCATACTTCCTTGGTCTGTATTGGCATGTAGTAGCTGCGTTTTTGCTATCCACTAGCATGAACTAGCTGTCTTTCCTTGGTAAGTGAATTAACTTGTTGTGCCTCAAGGTTTTATCACCTTCTGTACAAAGAAGGTAATCATGATAAATATATAACATTTAGAAGGATTCTTGCTACACATTAACTGCCATGTAAATTGTTGTTATTATTACTATTATTACTAAATAGATCTATACATATAAGGAAGAAAAGTACAATCATCCACATTCACACCTTCTGGATAATCATTATAGCATTTGGCATATATCATCTATTTCCCCATGCTTTTGTACCAGACCGTGTTTCTACAATATATACACTTTTGAAAATTAACATCATGTAAGTTTTTTCCATTCATTAAAAACTCTTGGTAAAACTCATTTTAGAACACTGGAAAATCTCATCACATGAATGTATTGCCATACACTTAATTATTGCCCTATTCTTGAGAAGTTAGGCTGAAACCCCCTTTGCTCAAGCACTTATCATGTGCACTACAGAATATTGCTTGTCATGAATTCCTGGGTGTGGAACTGCTATGTCCAAGACATGCACATCCACAATGGGGTCGGCACCTACTGCCAGTCCGCTCTCCAGAAATACTGCAGCCCCCCACCAGACCGTGTCAAAGTCACCTCCAGAGAAAACAACTGCATAACAACCTTCCGTGGACAGCACATTTCCAGCGCCCCTGCAGAGCACCCAGAGCAGGATCACTCGAGTTATCTTGGCTCTGACTCATCTGTTGGAGCCTGTCTACACAGCTTTAGCAGTTCTGCCTTAAATACCTCCTGGGGAGACCACTCCTTCTGTCCAGCCCTCTTGTTGTTTGTAACAGTCACTGTTTGTATACAACTACTTTATTTTCATCTAAATTCCTCAGAAGCAGGGAAGGTAGACATTTACTGTCTTCTGCCAAATAACCCTTTTCAAGTTTCAAGATGACTCTAAGTTATTCACTTAAATGTCTTTCTAGCACCTTTTCTCCTTCCATCCGCTATATTAAAATTTTTATGTCATATTTGATATATACAAATAATATATAGACATCTATTTTTTATATATATATCACATGTGGAGTTATGAAGCATAAAATTAAAAGGAACACCCATGAAGCACACATAGGACTCACAGATTAGGACATTACTGATGCCATTGCAGCTCTGGGGCTCATGCTTTCTTATCCCATGGCCACAGTCAGCTCCTGTCTCCCCCATAACCAAGATCCTGAATTCTGGAGTGGATACAGTTTCTGTGGGGCACAAAGATGATACAATTTGGGGGGCCCTCCTTAAGGAAAAGTAGACAAGATTATAGCATACACAAGAGCAATTCGAATGCACTAAAAACTCTTGCTAAATCTACCCCCAGCAGCACTTCCCTCAGCTGGAACAGCACACGTCTGTGTCCACAGTCACCCAACACTATTGGATGTGACAAGAAGGATGATGAAGGGAAAATGGCAACTTTACAAAAAGTAAGCCCACAGGAAGACATTGCAAGGATGCCCCCGGCTCCACGCAGCTGAGGGACCCTGAGGTCCTCAACTCCTAACTTGTTTCTCTTCCATTTTAACCTTACTGAACATTTTTGGTTGTGTTCAGGTTTTTGCTTCAGTGAAAATTCTTGTGCACGTCTCCTAAGGCAAACAGTAGAGCTCTGGTGTATGTATCAGAGGCGCATTTCTGCCTCCTAAGGTGTTAAAGGTGGTAACATTGTTTTCCAAATTGATTATAGCAGTTTACATCCCCATCAGCTATGTGTAAGTGTTCCCGTTAATCCACATGTGGGCAGCATTCAGATATATAACTCTAATAGAGAATGGATATTTCATTATGATATGTGCATCTCGTTTCATACAATTATTATTTTTGTTCCCTTTTATGAAAATACCTAACGATATACTTGTATATATTTCTACTGTGTTGTCTTTTATTTCACTTTCTGTAAGTGTTTTTATCTTCTGAGCCTGTGTTTGTCCTTGGGGCTGAGGTGTGGTTCCTGGAGGCAACAAATTGTTGGATCTTGTTCTTTAATCCATTTTGCCACTCTGTGTCTTTTTATTGGAGAGTTCAATCCGTTCACATTGAGAGTGATTATTGATGCATGTGGGCTTAATGCTGTCAATCTGTTGCTTGTTATCTGGTTTTCCTGCGTTTCTCTTCCTGTGTGCTTTAGCCTACGCATTTAATACTGCAATTTCTTATGCTGGGTTTCTTAGATTTTTCCTTATTTGTTTTGTGGCTCTGTTCTGTTTTTTAGTTTAGTGGCTACCCTGAAGTTTGTATTTAGAATCTCGTGTATAATATAGTCTGTTCTCTGGTGATCTCTTGCTTACTTGGCCTAGACTGATTTAGTCCCTTTGCTCTTCCCCTCCTAAATTATTATTTTCATTTCTTATTCCAACTCCTGTTATGAGTTTGTAGTTAGAGTGATAAGATCGTCCTTGCTTTGGTGGTTTCCTTACCTTTATCCTAAGGCTATAGTTGAATATTTGCTGTCCTATTCTGGTTCTAACTATCTGTCTCCCTACTCTATGGTTTGTGACCCCTTTCTCCCTTTTTTCTTTTTTCAGGTATGAGAGCCTTCTTGAGGATTTCTTGTAGTGGAGGACTTTTGGTTACAAATTTCCTTAACTTTTGTTTGTCTGGAAAAGATTTAATTTCTCCCTCATATCTGAAGGAAATTCTTGCTGGATAGAGTATTCTTGGCTGAAGATTTTTATCTTTTAAAGCTTTGAATATGTCACTCCATTCTCTCCTAGCTTGTAAGGTTTCTGTAGAGAAATCCGCTGAAAGTCTGATAGGAGTTCCTTTGTAGGTTATTTTCTTCTGTCTTGCCGCCCTGAGTATTCTTTCTTTGTGTTTCATTTTTGCCATTTTTACTACTATATGTCTTGCAGTAGGTCTTTTTACGTTGACAAATCTAGGAGATCTGAAAGCTTCCTCTACACACATTTCTCCCTCAATCCCTAGATTTGGGAAGTTCTCTTCTATAATTTCATTAAGCACACTTTCTGCTCCATTTTTCTTTTCCACGTTCTGGGGAATTCCTATGATCCTTAAATTCTTTCTCCTCATTGAATGTGCTACCTCTTGGAGGTTTTCCTCATTTGTTTTAATTCTTAGTTCTCTTTCTTCCTCTGTCTGTAGCCATTCAGCCTGTCTGTCTTTAATTATGTTAATTTGCTTTTCTATGGTGTCTACACGGGCATTCAGGGAATCCGCATTCTGTTGTATCTGGTCCATTGTGTTTTTCATCTCTAGTAATTCTGTTTGATTCTTCTTTATGATTTCAATCTCTTTTGTGAAGTAACTCCAGAACTCGGCTTGTTTCTCTATCTTTCTCTCTACCTCATTGAGTTTTTTGATTATAGCTGCTCTGAATTCATTATCACTTAGTTTACCTAATTCCAAGTCCTCAGGACTTAATTCTGTGTTTTTATTGTTTTCCTTCTGGTCTGGGGCTTTTATAAATTGCTGGATGGTAGAGGAGCGGTTTCTTCAAATGGTGGTAGAATTCGGTTGCAGTTACAGCCTGTCGCCACTAGATGGCGGTCGAGAGCGGCGTGTTCTGAGCTCTCCGCCTTCGGGGCAAGATGGCTGCGCCCACTGGCTTTGCTGGGGGGGGAGGGGCTGTTACTCACACGCTGGTCTGGGTTCAGAGCAGTTCTGTTCTCTGGTCTCCCGGGCCCTGGGTTTATGGGGTCCCCGTGCATGGAAGCTTTCCCCCGTCAGCGGGTCTCCACTGCACCGGCGGCGGGCGTCCTGGAGGATCCCCGGTTGTGCGGCCCCTCCCGCGCTCCTTCCCGGACCCCTGACACGATCGCAGACTCCAGGGGAGCGAGCGCCATTCTCTCCTACCGTTCCAGCGCCTCGAGGCCGGCTGCAGTGACTCCATTCTCCCTCTTTTTGGTGCTGTAGGTCTGTGATGGTCTGACATTAGGTTTATTAGCTGAAATTCAGTTTTTTTCCAATCCTTTGTTGTAGTTTTGAGGGGAGAGAGTCCCGGGTCAGCTCACCCCACCATTTTGCTCCTGTGTTTTTATATTCTGAGCAATAATAATTAAACCAAGTTTTGGGTTGTCTTTTCACATTATTACAGTGTTTGATGAACAGAACCCTTTTAAGGTAGTCAAATTTAACATTTTTAAAAGACGAACATTTTTTCCCTATCCTGACATTGTAACATATTCTGATTTACTAAGTTTTATAGAGTTGGCTTCATATGTAAATATTTAGTCCATGTGAAATTGATTTGTAGTTCAGGCTTCCATCTGGGCAACATATTTCTGGAGCACTGCTCTTGGAAAGGTCCCATCTTTTTTCCCAGTGATCCCAAAGGCAACCTCTGAGATGTCGTTTTCTATATGTTAGGGCCCTTTACAATCCCTTGACTGTGTTGAGTTGGTCATTTCATGGATCCCTGAAACTATCTTAATTGGCATATCTTTATAGTAACTCTTGACCTGGAAATCTGATCTGGGAGGAGAAAAACCCAACTTTTTCAATAATATCTTGAGTCTTTCAAAAGTGTGGTGAATTTTCTTGTTAACTTCTACAAAAGTATCCTGGTATGATACATGTTGTAATTACTTGGAATATACACATATATTTAGGGAGAATAATCAGATTTATGATACTGAGTTTTCCTCTCTATGAATATGGGATATCTGTTTTATAATTTTCCCCATAAAGGCCTTACAAATATTTTATGAGATACATTCATATGTACCTTATGTTTTATTAATATTTTAACATATCTTTTTCATTGTGCTTTCTGTTTATGAATAGAATTGCAGTTTACTTTTTGTTATTCATCTATCTGACCACATTGTTAATCTCTCTTATTATTTCCATATTTCACCTGTATATTTGGTGGCATTTTCTAGATTGTCTAGGAATAACGACAGTTGTATTTTTCTTGTCATCGTGTGCTCATCATAACTTCCAATTTAATATTCAGTTCAAAATAGCAACAGGTATCTAAATTTAAGGGGCATTTACCTAAGATATTAGATAAATAATAGATATTATCTATTATATAAATGATATTTATTTACCATTTGCTAATAGATTGAGAAATTATCACATCCACATGATTAAGTTTGTTAATTTTACTGTTCAAATCTCCTCTATTATTACTGAATTTTTGTCTATCTGACTTTTCAATACTAGAGAGAACTGTACTGAAATTCCACATGTGAATGTGGATTGGTCAAATTCGCAGAATTCTACACTTTTTAAAAATATATATTTTGAGACTATTTAAGATGAGACTTTTTATATCTTTCTGGCAAATTGTAGTTTATCCTTTTC
Source organism: Equus quagga (assembly GCF_021613505.1). Lineage (NCBI taxonomy): Eukaryota > Metazoa > Chordata > Mammalia > Perissodactyla > Equidae > Equus > Equus quagga. The sequence goes on from NC_060271.1 coordinate 138,557,842, forward strand.
ATCCTGAATAATGCATTTTTCCTTAAAGTTTACTTTCTGATATAGATAGTTAATATTTTGCACATATTTTATTCCACCAAATGACTTTTAATCTTGATTGTTAAAATTTGTGTATGTTTGTTTTAAATAGAAAAAGCTGAATTGCTTGCTTTTGATATTGTGTTATCTAATAGATCTATGGCTGTTAACAAGTAAATTCAGCCTATTTACATTTTTTATTACTGCTATATTTGTTTTTTCTCAATTTTATTGAGATATGATTGACACATAACATTGTACAAGTTTAAGGTGTATAATATAATGATTTTTTTTGTGTATATATTGTAAAATGATTATCACAAGTTAACATCCATCACCTCACATAGTAACAACTTTTTTTTCTTGTGATGAGGATTTTTAAGACCTACTCTCTTAGTAACTTTCAATATACAATCCAGTATGTTAACTATGTCACCTTACTGTACATTACATGCCCAGAACTTACTTATCTTATAACTCCAAGTTCCTACTTTTCGATCATTTTCACCTATTTCACCCAGCCCTCTCCCCCACCTCTGGCAAACACCAATCCATTCTCTGTTTCTATGAGTTCTTTCTTATAGTATTGCATTGTATATGCAGATATAGACAAGGACACAGACATAGATATACCACCTTTTCTTGATCCATTCATCTGTTGGCAGATACTTAGTTGTATCCATGTCTTGGCTATTGTAAATAATGCTTCAATGAACATGGGGATACAGATATCTCGTCAAGGTAGTAATTTCATTTCCTTTGGATGTATGCCCAGAAATGGCATTACTAGATCATATGGTAGTTCTATTTTTAACTTTTTGAGGAACCTCCATACTTTTTGGCATAGTGGCTTCAGAAATTTACATTCCCAGCAACCATGCACAATGGTTCCCTTTTCTCCACATCCTGTCAACACTTGTTATCGCTTGTCTTTTTGGTGACAGCAATTCTAACAAGTGTGAGTTGACATCTCATTGTGGTTTTGATTTGCATTTCCCTGATGATTAGTGATGTTGAGCAACTTTTCATGTACCTGTTGGTCACCTATATATCTTCTTTGAAAAACTACCTATTCACTTCCTCTACCTTTTATTTTTTAATCAAATTGTCGTTTTTTTGCTATTGAGTTGTATGTGTTCTTTATGTATTTTGGATATGAATCCTTTATCAGATATATGATTTGCAAATACTTTCTCCATTTTCATTGTGTTGATGGTTTCCTTTGCTGTGCAGGAGCTCTTTGGTTTGATATAGTCTCACTTGTTTATTTTTGCTTTTGTTGTCTTTGATTTTGGACTCATTTGAAAAATTATTACCAAGATCACTGTCAAGGAGCTTACCCCCTATGTTTTCTTCTAGGCGTTTAATAGTTCCAGGTCTTATGTTCACATATTCAATACATTTTGAGTTAATTTTTGTGAGTGGTGTAAGACAGGGGTATACTTTCATACTTTTGAGGTGACTTCCAGTTTTCCAACACTATTTATTTAAGAGACTATTCTTTCCTACATCGTCTATTCTTAACTCCTTTGTCATAAATTAATTGACCATATATGTATGGGTTTATTTCTGGGCTTTCTAGTCTGTTCCATTGATGTATGTATCTGTTTTTATGCCCATACCACAATGTTTTGATTAATACAGTTTTGTAATATAGCTGAAATCAGGAAGTGTGATGCCTCCAGCTTTGTTCTTCTTTCTCAAGATTGCTCTGGCTATTTGGGATCTTTTCTGCTTCCACACAAATTTGAGGATTATTTGTTCTATTTCTGTGAAAAATGCCATTGAAATTTTGATAGGGATTGCACTGAATCTGTAGATTACTTTGTGTAATATGGACATTTTAACAATATTAATTCTTCTAATCCATGAGCAATGAATAACTTTCCATTTACTTGTGTCTACTTCAATTTCATTCATTAACATCTTACAGCTTTCAGTGTACTGATCTTTCATGTCCTTGGTTAAATTTATTCCTAGGTATTTTATTCTTCTTTTACACAGCTGTAAATGGGATTATTTTCCGAATTTCTCTTTCTGATAGTTTGTGGTTAGTGCATAGAAATGCAACTGACTTTTGTACATTGATTTTGTATCCTACAAATTTACTGAATTTATTAGTTCTAACAGATTTTTGTGGAGTTTTTAGGGTTTTTATGCATAATATCATATCATCTACACATAGTGACAGTTCTGCTTCTTCTTTTCCAGTTTTTATGCCTTTTATTTCCTTTTCTTGCCTAATTGCTTTGGGTAGGACTTCCACTACTATGTTAAGTAGGAGTGGTGAGAGTGGGCATCATTGTCTTGCTCCTGACTTTAGAGGAAAAGCTTTCAGCCTTTCACCACTGAATATGATGTTTGCTGTGGGCTTTACATATACGGCCTTTATTATATTGAGGTATATTCTCTCTATACACGGTTTGTTGAGAGTTTTTCTTTTTAATCATCAATAGGTGTTGAAATTTGTCTAATGACTTTTCTGCAGCTATTAAGAGGATCATATGATTTTTATTCTTCATTTTGTTGATGTAGTATATCATATTGATTAATTTGTGGATATTAAACCATCCTTGCAGTCCTGCAATAAATCCTACTCAATCATGGAATATGATCCTTTTAATGTATTGTTGAATTTTCTTTGCTAATATTTATATGAAGATTTTGCATCTATATTTATCAAGGATATTGGCCTGTAATTTTTTTTTTCTTGTAGTGCCCTTATCTGGTTTTGACATCAGGGTAATGCTGGCTTTATAAAATGAATTTTGTAAAATTAATTCTTCCCTTCCTTTCAGTTTTTTGGAAGAGTTTGAGAATGACTAGTATTAATTCCTCTTTAAATGTTTGATAGAATTCACCATGGAAATGATCTGGTCCTCGACTTTTCTTTGTTGGGAGGTTTTAATTACCAATTCAATCTTCTTACTAGTAATGGGTCTGTTTAGATTTTCTAATTTTTCATAATTGAGTCTTGTTAGGTTGTCTGTTCCTAGGAATTTATCTATTTCTACTTGGCTGCCTAATTGTTTGCCATATTATTGTTCATAAGTAGTCTCTTATGATCTTTTGCATTTGTGTGTTAGTTGTAAGGTCTCTTCTTACATTTCTAATTTTATTTGAGTTGTCTCTTTTTTTTCTTGGTAAGATGAGCTAAAGTTTTCTCTATTTTGCTTATCTTTTTGAAAAAATAGCTCTTAGTTTCATTGACTGTTTCTATTGTGTGTTTAGTCTCTATTTAATTTATTTCCATTTTGATCTTTGTTATTTCCTTCCTTCTACTGACTACAGGATTTGTTTGTTCTCTCTCTAGTGCCTTGAGTTATCATATATAGGTTGTATATTATATAGGTTGTTTATTTAAGCTCTTTCTTTTTTCTTAATGTATTCATTTATCACTATGAATGTCCCTCTTAGAACTGTTTTGGCTGCATCACATAAATTTTGGTATGTTGTGTTTTCATTTTCATTAGTTTCAAGATATTTTTTTATTTCTCTTTTGATTTTTTCTTTAACCCATTGGTTGTTCAGTAGCATTTTGTTTAATCTTGACATATTTGTGAACTTTTTGGTTTTCTTCATGTAATTTATTTTTAGTTTCAAACCACTGTGGTCAGAAAAGATGCTTGATATGATTTTAATCTTCTTAAAAATTGAAATACGGGCTGGCCCTGTGGCCTAGTGGTTAAGTTTGGTGCGCTCCATTTCAGCTGCCCTGGTTCAGTTCCTGGGTGGGGACCTACACCACTCATCAGTGGCCATCTTTGGGTTGCAACCCACATACAAAATAGAGGAAGTTTGGCACAGATGTTAGCTTGGGGTGAATCTTCCTCAAGGGGAAAAAAATTGAAATAAATCTGTGGCTCTTATCTAGTAAATTCAGCCTATTTGCATTTATTTTATAACTGTTAAATGCATATCTACCTTTTTACTTTTGGCTCTTTCACTGTCTTATTTTTCTAACCATTTTTCTTAAAGCATTTTTTTAATTAAGAGTTTTTTGCTATTAATTTGCTCTTCTTCATTTGGTTTTTATTTTCACTGGTGTTTTATCAATTTGTGAAGTGTTTAACAACAGGACTTTAGAATGCTTTCTGTCCAGTCCCCTCACTTCAAGTCATATGCACAGTTTTCAGTATTCCATATCTGCTATCTTTCTTAACCTAAGATATTAGACATGAACATCAGTAGTGTTCTTACTTTATACAGAGAACATTTGTTTAGATTTACATACATATTTACATCCTTTAATCTCCAACTGCCTTCTGAGATCATTTTTATTTTTCTTCCTTAAATGTGGCCCTTAAAGGTCTGTTAGTGAAAGTCTGTTGATGGTATCACCTTCTCTTCACATGAACAAGTCTTGATTTCACCTTGTTCTGTAAAGATGGTTTTGTGAGGAACACAAAGATAGACCATAGTTCTCTTTCTTGCCTCATAATTTTGAAAATATTATTGGACTGTTAACTAGTTTCCATTGTTACTGTTGAGAAATCTGCTGTTAACAAAATTGTCATTCTTCCTAAGTGATCTATGCTTCCTGTACTTGATTTTAAGATTGACTTTTGGCAACAAAGCCAGACAAAAGAGTCTGACTTCATCCATGTGAAATTCAAAAGCAGGCAAAATTAATCTATGGTGATTGAGATCAAAATAAAGATTACTTCTTCAGGGCAATGGTCGTTTGAGATTCTGCTGATGTGGTATAGTTTGGCCAGGGTGCTATAACATTTACTGAGCTGTCACTTCCCTGTATGTGCCTTATACTTCAGTTAAAACAGCTGAATATCATTCATTATCTCTGCCTGGGAGTCCATCCTTACTTTCATTCAGAAGACTCAATTTATTCTTTTATTTGTGTCTTTGTTTGATATTTTGTTAACATTTTTGTTTAACTATTTTTCTATGTTCTTTTTCTTTTTTTGCAGCTACTATTTATAAGTTTATCTGCTCCCTTATAATTATCTGTTTCCCTTAAAATTTTGTTTTTGTTTTGGTTTTGATATATTTTTCCTATACAGTTCTTGAGTCATTCAGTTATATGCAATGACTCTAGTCTTGCTGAGTTAATCTTTTGAAATTTTTAAGTTTAGGGAATCAGGTTTACTATAGAAAATGTACTATCAGAAATTTTTTGTTCTTTAATCGTATCTCCTTATTCATTTTTGGTGAGGTCTTCTTACAAAGGAAAATTAATCAAGCCAGCATTAGTTTCATGTCTGCTACAGGTGAAGCAGAAGACATCAGCAAGCATTCAAGGTCTCCCAGAGGTTGAGGGTGGCACCCAGTAGTCCAAGAACACCCAGAAAGCACCACAAATCTCTCAGGAACAAGGGACACATTTTTGGACAAGCAAGCAGTCAAGGAGTACCCTCTATGTGCCCTCTGTGAAGGAGAGCATCAACACCAACCAACGAACAAGGGGCCAGAGCAGAGTTTGCAGAAGAGAGGAAGGAGAGGGTGGAAGGAGCCGTGAATCTTGCAACACACATTTTCAAATCTAAATAGATGATATTAAAGTGAATGAGATTTTTTTGGCGGTTGTTATAAATATTCAGTAAGGATTTTTGACACAAAAATAGAGTCAAAATAGTGTAAATGTTGGACTTAGAATCTTACACTATGTGAGCCATACCCAAGTGTGAGGAGAGAACGTGTGGAAATTGGAAGTAAAATCCACGAGCAGACATCGCCTTATTGGGAGAGCTGAGGAAAGAGTGAGAATGCAGCACCTGGGGAAGCGAGCAGCAGATAATTTAGTTTCAACTGCAAACATAGAGATGTTGTCAAACACACAAGGCAGCACAGGGAATCACTTCAGCAATCACGGGCAGAGAGAAAACGCACTGCGCACGCTCACTCCACCTCTGCAAAGAGGGGCTGCGAGAGCATCAAGGTCAGTGGTGTGCAGTCGCGAAGACGAAAACCAGCCCTCTGGGCTCCTGTGACTGTAAAGCCGCTCTGAACACAGCAAACTTGTTTCTTGCTCGGTCAGGTCTGGTCCTGGGAGGACGAAAGCGATATGAGCATGTCTGAAGACGCAGCCATGGAAAACGGCTTAAATCCTTGGAGCCTGAGAACGTTTCTGACTCACTTCCTCTGATAAGAAGAATTACAGAGCAGTCTGTTTCATTCTCCAGTCCACAGACACTGTTAATTCCAGCATTATTATTTTGCTGCATATGATATAATCCACCGTTGAGTGCAAAGAATGATCACAAGGCTTTAACTAGTCTTTAAAAGAGAAAACTAGTGCTTAAGAATGTAGAGCAAATTGGCTACTAGATTACTGACGTGGCTGCCTGGAAAACCAAGTGGGCCATCTTTAACTTTAACATTTTCCAGGACACTGAGTCTTGAGATCTCTCAAAAAAACATATTAAATCTATTTTTTAACTCTCTGAAATTCCGATTCTCTGTAATGAATTTAAACAACTTGATGGCATTTTGTTTTGCAGGTGAACGAACCATTTGAATAGTTACCCAGCATTTAGAAGTTCTGCACTTTCTTTTTTTTTTGGTAAGGATGGTGAAGATGGCCGAAGATAGCACACTAAAAGCATCATGCCAGTCTCGTCACTCTCGCCATCTCCGTATTTCCACAGAACCTTCAGCATGACCATATTGCCCTCCGCAGCCCTGAGAACAGGACTGACCACCTGAGGCCACAGAAGCACCACAGTGGGAGGGGCCCAGGCAGCCTCTCCAGCACTGTGGTCGTGCTGCTTTTCCGGCTGTGTGCACCGTCTCACCCATACGGGCCAATCTTTCCTGAAACGACTACTAGGTGTATGTCCCAGGCTCTGTAGAGACCCTCTCCTTTGAGAGGACTCATATTTAGGCTGATACTTGTTGAAAATTAAAAAAAACAAAGGACGGTTTAACCAGGATACTGTAGAAAGTTGAAAAAAAAAAAAAGAAATAAAAATCTTAGATATTTCCCAAATATAGCCCAACGACAAGGAAAAGAAAATGTGAAAAAGAAACAAGGCTATAACTGAGAGAATGAGGAGCTCATACATGTCCAGCGTGGGTTCCAGCAGAGAGACTGGAGGGAAGATGGGCCATTTGCCAAGACAAAGGCGGAGAATTTTCTATAACTGTCTCAGAGCCAGAAAACAGGAGGCGTGAGAAGTAGGAGAAATCAGAAAGCCCTGAATCCAGTCCCCATGTAGGAAGCTGCGCCCACCAGCAGCCGAGTTCGACAAGCTGGATCCATCGAGTCAGAAGTTGGTTCTTTGAAAAAACTAATAGCATTTGCAGTCCTTTGCCGAAATTCATTAAAGAAGAACAAACCTTAAGGAAGAGTATTGAAGAAGCCCTAAGTCAGGGAGCAGTATATCCTTTTCACAAACAGGAGAGAAGATCTCAGCAATAGATCTAAATTTCATGCAATCACAATCAAAAACCCAACAAGACTTTTTGTGGAATCTGATCAGAGGCTTTTAAAATTCACACACACAAAAAGACAAGGGAGAGAGAAGTAGGAAAAAATAAGGTGAATTAGGAGGTGATGAGAGGGCTTAGCCTACAGACGACAAAATTTATGACAAAGATCTGGTAATGAAGCAGTGTGGTGCTGGTAAGGACATGGACACGTGACATATGGCGAGGGCCCAGCAGTGACCCCAGGGCCAGGCTGTGTGGAGCCCTATGGTCGTGTGGCATTGAGGGTCACTGAGGAAACAGGTTGGGGCAAATGGTTTCCCATGAAAATGGGTCTGGTCCCCAGCCTTCCACTAGTTCTCCCACAATGCACCTCATCTGCTTTAGAGACCTGAAGTGAAAAACAACCTTAAAAATATTTAGGAGAAAATCTGAGCAGATAGCTTCATGAGTTAAGGATAGGGAAAGATGGACCAAACACAATTCTAAAACCACAACCTCTAATGGAAGAAACGGACACATTTGGCTACACTGAAATTAACTTCTTTTATCAAAAGATAGTGTAAATTAAATGAAAACACTGTGAGAACAGGTCTGTGACCATCACCAACAGAATACAAACTCCAAGCCTACATAAAGAATCCCAGTGGACCAGTTGGGAAAAGACAAACAACTTACATGTAAATGGGCAAAAGCAAGGAAAGCATTTCTCAGAAGAGGAGAAACCAAAGGGAAATGGAACAGGAAAGACAGACAGAGGTCCTTAATAAAGGCAAAAATGAGAACAAACCCCAGGAGACGGTAGACATTTTACACCCACTGTGCTTGGAAATATTGAGTCTCAAACCCCCAGCACTGGAGAGGCCAGGGGTCACCAGGAACCCCAGTGCTGGGGGGACGGCAAACGGGTCAGCCATGTGTGCACAGAAGTTGTCACTATTTTGAGAGTCAAACACTGGTGTCATCTAGAACTCAGAATTCCAAGACACTAGGCCCACACACCACATTTGTACATCTTAAAAACATAACAATAAGTAAATCTGTGACCCCCAAAAGCCCGTGACAGAATAATACTTCCTAATGCTCAAAGCAAAATGAAATGGTATATTTTTAGGGATAGATCAACACGGACAAAGCTATTTTTTATCAAGGAGATGATGAACTCAAGATTCAGGATGTCGTTTATTCCTGGGCCTGCCGGGAAACACAGGAGCGACATGTTACAGACAGACGTGTGAGTCAGTGACCAAACTCTAATTACTGATTTGAGCTGCGAGCGCACGGGCATTCTTCTTTCTTCCTGCTTCCTAACTCACATAGACACGAAGTGCAATTTTTAAATATCAAGAACTGTACTTAAAGACTAAAAATGAAAAGTGTGATGCTTTAGACGCACTGTGCGCACACGACCTTGTCCCCTGGGCTCTGCCTGCAGGTCAAGCAGCTCGTCGTCCTCATGGTGCGTGCGGATCTCATTTCCCAGGAAACTCTCTTTCCAACTGCCCATGGGAGTCTAATTTGTATCACTAACTGCTCAGCAGTGAGGAACCCACAGGCAGAGAGGAGGGCTCATCACATTCCCCGGGCAGGGCCGGTCTGCGGGGGCGGCCTGCAGCCTAGGCCCAGGGCAGCCGCCCCTCCCCCTCCTCTGCTCAGCTCTCATCTCAGGAGGGTGGAGATTTAGAACATGACAAACACTCGTCGCCAATACATGGCATCACACGTCCCAGGAGATTTCTACCAATTCAGGAATAAACCCTCCACAGGGTCCGCTGTGTGTGCATCTGACGGAAGCTTCCTGAAAACAACTTTGCACAACTCCTGCAGTCAGTGTTCATGGTAAATCAGAGGCAGGACTCTGAACTCCACCCCAAAACTAAGCACTCCTGCCTGCTCACTAAGCTATTACGAATTATGACTCAAAATATCCTTAAAACATCATTGCATTAAAAAACGCAACGGCAAGGCGTCCCACGTGTGAACAAATGCGTCCCAAATCCACGTTGTGAGTCTCCCCTGAACTCTCAGCATCTCTCTGTGGGGAATGGAGTGGCCTTTAAATCCTGGCCGGGGAGGCCTGTGGGGAGCGGCCGGCAGGGAGGGGAAGCAGAAGGAGAGCCAGGCTTACTGTATTGCCGGAGGTCCCGTTCAGATGCAGGCCGCTGTCGAAGAGGGGTGAGGACGCCCCACTGCCATGGTCGCTGGATGGTCCCGGGGACCCTGGAAATAAAGAGACGTTCATTCCAAATGGGGCTCCGGGACAGTCCGGAGATTACAGACACCTTCAATGCCCCCTGAGGAAGCTGCTGCCACAAACGCCCGGTCCCCAGTGGAGACGCGGGTGCCCAGGACAGCCTGGTCCCACGCTGCCCCTCGCCCCATGCGGCCCATGCGGCACCTCAAGTGGAAAGCAGGGCAGGAGGGACCAGTGCCCACTACACGTGAGGCCTCCGGGCCAGAAGGACAGCGGCTCCCATGCCGGTGCCTCCCCCACATGGTACCTGGGGCGTCAGCCCTGGTCCCATGGGGACCATGTCCATTTGCACTTGCTACCACTGGGATAATGTTGGCTAATTTTCTAAAAATGACTTCCTGGTCTTAGTTTTGGTGTTATTTATTTGTTTGACACTTTCTGATTACCTTTGTGCTACAAATTGCTTTAGTGGAAGAAATAAAGATAAATCAGTAAGTGTGTGGACAGTGGTATTTAAGAAGCAGCAGCAGCTAGAGACTCAGCAGAGAGCCAAGGTCAGGGGGCCTGGAGAGCCACCCGGGGAACTGAGGATCCAAGAGGACTATCTCATCTCCAGCAAGTCAGTACTTTCTAAGCCACGGCCTTCTCTTCCAGAAGGACACCCTCGTCTAAATGATCCCCGTCGTACCCCTCTGACTGGAGGCACCCAGCAGTGGGGCATGGGGCCCTGTCCCAACACCTGCTCCCCACCACCATGCCCGTCATTCGTTCTCTCGGCTGTGGTCCTGGAGGCACCAGGTGAGCTCTGGGCGTGGGTGGGGCAGAGCATCTTGTCTCCACTCTGCCCTCCAGTGTGAGAGAGCAGGGTTCCAGCATCTCACAATCTGCTGGGAGGTTGACAGAAAACCACGAGGGGCAGCGAGCGTGTGGGCTCATGTTAGTTCCCACTCTGCGCTGGGACCATGCGGGCAGCTCGGGAGCCACGGGCCTGGACAGGCCACCAGAGGCCGGGGCATCAAGGATAGGTGGAGCACAGCTCAGGCCTGCGAGTGGGGAGCATCTGCTCCTGAATCAACAGAGAAGCAGGGCTGTGACTCGGTGGCCCCAGGACACAGCTACTGCCGCTCTCAGGCTGCTCCCTCTCTGCCTCTGGACTCAGTTGGCAACCTCATTGAGAAACCAGGGACCTGCAGCCCCCTCACCAATAAGGGGGCGGCCGGGGGGCCTCGGAGAGCCTGCCCAGGTTCAGTGTGTGTCCCGGACACTTTCTTTTAGCTTGAAATTTCCAAAGCCAACGTTGCCCCTGCAGTAGCCAATTATTGGGGGAATAAATGACATGAGGCAGATGTACCAAACTGGCAGGACGAAGCTAAAGCTGACCTACAAATTGTTTTGTTTGACAAAAAACAAGACATTTCACTTAAAAATCCAGATTTCTGACTTTCTGGAAAAACGAGAAAAATATGACACTACTGGGGCACAGTTTCTAAAAGAGAATAAATGGCTGGAGCTGGGCAGGACCGTCCCCTTCAGCAGGGGCTGCACCCTCCTGGCTGTGTTGTGCCCAAACCCCAGGGTCAGTTAGGCTGCCTGCCCGGCCCTGTAGGCTTCTGTGTCCTCGCTCCTGCAGATGACGCTGTAAAAATGGACCAGGTGCAGACAAAGATGAGCACGCCTTCGTCGTGTCATCACAGCGTCCTTATAACTCATCGAGGACTGAACTAACAGCCATGTGTGTGTCATTTCATTTACTACTTCAAAATACAAACCTCTGATGCGGTATTGTTAATTATCACCACTTCCCAGATGAGAAAATTAGTGGGACCCTGTAAGTTCCTGTTTGTGACCTCTTTTCCCTGAAAAGAGGTGATCATAGCAAACACTCGAAGGGGGCTGCAGAGAGAGCATTCGAAGGCTCACACCACACACCTGGCACAGCTCAGGTAAGGCAGGTGCTCAGTCCACCTGGTTTCCCTTTAAACACTGGACAGCACCACCAGGCTTGCAGACCGCTCAACAATAACAAGATGGCTTCGTGGATCTTCACACTGATGGTGCGTTTTCACGGTGAGGCAGAATGGTTTCACGGCATTTCCAGTGTCTGCGAATAGCATCAAGAGGAAAGGCTGTGCTCTTTTCATGCCTCCCCCAATATTTTCTCGCCAGAACATGAGTGTGGGCAGCTTCTGTGTGCGGCCCAGCTTTTCAGTCCATCCTTTTTGTGCTGACGCCACACAAGGACAAGCACTTGAACCTGCAGCCTGACCAAGTGAAACTCCCGCAGTGAGTCCGAGGGCGTCTGGGCGTTACAGTGAAGGCGCCCTTGTCGACCCCTGAGCAAAATCCAGGGGCCTGTCATGAGGTGATCTGAGTGCCTGATGTGAGGGAAGCGGTACTGAGGATGGCACGGCAGCATGATCTGTCATCAACCAGCCATAAATCATCACAACTACAGAGTGCTGCCAGCAGAACACAGCCTGGAACTTCCCGCCCCCAAGCGCCTGCAGGAACAGAGCATGTGAGGCTGGAGTGGAACGCCTGATTGAGACAGGCTGACACTGATGAAGCTGACACCTCTGTTCCCGGGATGCCCTACTGCTGGATCTGCATCCACATCCCAGGGTTAAAATGAAGGTCAGATGGCATCGCACACGCAGTCATTTGCAAACCACAGCATCTCCCACTGCAGATGGGAGCGCATGGGTGGGGATGCGGGCACCCTGCAGCCACACTCCCCCTTGATCCCACCCTACACTTGGTGAGGTGCAGGGTCAGCCAGCTAGCAGTCTCTCTGAATCCTTTTCCCATCCATAAAATCCGTGAGGACCCCATATTTCCATAAGACACTCCACACCATGTTCCTACATGCGAAGGAACGTACTAAACGGCTCTGAGACTTTGGGAGAAGTGAGGACTATTTAATTTTGCTTAAAGTCATTCTCAGTTTAATTTGGCAACCCAACTTTCTTTTCTGTTTCCATTTATTACGGTAAAGCTGCTGCACATTTGGTGCTGTGCGAAACCCGGCTTCAGACCAGCTCCCACCTCACAGGGCTGTTTCTGCGCCAGCCCCCGTCTCTTCTTTCAGCATTTCTACCACTGCGTGACTGAGGAGGTGAGTGAGTGAGTGACTACAATTTAATTTGACACTTATTTGTAAGCTCCAGGTTTCTATTAACTTATTTCTGATGAATGAGTATTTTTTCATCTATATCTCAAGAGAAATTTGAACGGTTGTAATATATTTCTTCTGTTTATCACCAGTAAAACCATTATTAAAAAATGATCAGTGTCAATAATTATTGATAAAAATAAAATTGTTGGTGTTAAAAACCAACAATATTAGAAAAGAGTCAACACAAATAGTTTACAATCAATATTTATAAAAACACCTAACCTCAAAAATGAACTATAATCTATCAAAACCACATGGACCACCCTGGTGCCCGGCGGGAGGGAATGTAAGGTGGTGCAGTTGCTGTGAGAACAGTGTAGCTGCTCCTCCAAGTGAAACAGAGTTACCACGTGACTCAAGAACTCTACCCCCGGGTATACGCCCAAGAGAACTGAAAACAAGACCACACAAAAACCCGCAAATGAACGCTCGTATCAGCATCATTCATAATTGCCCCAAAGTGGAAAGAAACCAGATGCCAATTGACTGATGCAGAGAGAAACCAAATGTGGTGCATCCATACACTGGAGCACTAGGCAGTCAAAAAAGGAACGCAGGACTGACACACGCCAAAACATGGCTGAACCTTGAAGACATCATGCCAAGTGAAAGGAGCCAGACGCAGAAGGCCACGTTGTATGATTCGGTTTCTACGAATGTCCTCCACAGGCAAAGCCACGTGGACAGAAAGCAGATTAGAAGCTGCCAGGGGCTGGGGGAGGAGAGAACTGGGACTAAGTGCTAAGAATGGAGTTTCTTTATGGGGGGAGGGAAATGTTCCTGAATTAGATAGTGGTGACGGTTGCACAACTTTGTGAAAAGACTAAAACTGCTGAAGTATGCACTTTAAAATGGTGAATTCTATATCACATAAATTACATCTTAAAAAAAAGACTGAGTCTGAATTTATGCAAAAAATAAGAGACTGCATTGACTCAATCTCAGAAACCATTCATTTTCTCTTTGACGTAATTTTTAAATATTGAAAACACACACCGTCCTCGTGGACCCACCGTGGTGTTGTCCCTGGACGCCATCCTCGTGGATCTGTTGTGGTGTTGTCCCCGGACGACGTCCTCGTGGATCCGTCATGCTGTTTTCCCTGGATGGTGTCCTCGTGGATCCATCGTGGTGTTGTCCCTGGACAGAGTCCTCGTGGATCCGTCGTCGTGTTGTCCCTGGACAGAGTCCTCGTGGATCCGTCGTCGTGCTGTCCCTGGACACCGTCCTTGTGGATCCGTCATGGTATTGTCCCTGGACGCCATCCTCGTGGATCTGTCATGCTGTTTTCCCTGGACGCCGTCCTCGTGGATCCGTTGTGGCATTTTCCCTGGACACAGTCCTTGTGGATCCGTCGTGGTGTTGTCCCTGGACACGGTCCTCGTCGATCCGCCATGGTGTTTTCCCTGGACAGCGTCCTCGTGGATCTGTCATGGTGTTTTCCCTCACAGCGTCCTCATGGATCTGTCATGGTGTTGTCACTGGACAGCGTCCTCGTGCATCTGTTGTGGTGTTTTCCACATCCCAGGTTGCTGCTGTGGGTTGACTGCTGGCTCACACCGACAATGACTGGGTGTGTGGGGTCCACACAGAGAAAATCAATCTTGCTTTCCTGGTGTAAATTCACCAGAGGATGTTTTGCCTGAGTTTAGGAAGGGATTATGTCCACCATATTTAAATTTTTATGGATACAAAGATTTTCATTCTTGTAGATGATAAAGAACGCAATAAAAGGAGAACATACATTGATGAATCAGCAGAGAATTCAATGGCCGTGAGGAGGCCGGGCTCACAGAGTTTGGGCTCCAGCTGTTGGCTAGATCGCTCTCCCCTGGGACCGTGGGCACCTTTACAGAAATGCTGACCCACCTGCTCAGTGGACGTTGTCGACGCAGGTGCAGCAGGAGTTAGCAGAGCTGTGCACAGGGCATCCGCCAGAAAGCTAGGAGAAATGACAAGGTCACTGGAACAGGACAGAGTTCTGATGCCTCTCCTACGAAAAACAGCATCCAGCACCATGGGCTGAGGCGTGAGAATCTGAGAGCTGCCCCAGGTCAGAGGGAATGTCACTCTCGGTCCTGTGGTGGCTCAGATCAGTGCTCGCTGTTAGAGACCTTCAGCGTAGGGTGTTTCCTCCGATTGACACTGGTTTCAAGATGCTGCTGTGGTTGTTTTAACTCCACTGCTTCAATGACATTGGTGACAGCTGGCCTAGAAACCCCACCCATCTCACTCTCCCATGAAAGTCACCCTGCCTGTAGGGGCAGATGGCAAAGTCCTAATACAAACGTCCTCAGTGCCCCTGTGCCCGCTCCTGGGCGACACCTCATGGGCCTTCCTTCAACACTGCAAAATGCCCACTGCTTTCCATCCGTGCACACGGATGCCACAGGACGGAAGGCCGGGGCATGCACTGATATGCCTGCTGGTAGCATTATGCTCTGAACTAGCTGCCCTCCACGTCTACAAGGCCACATACCTGAGGTCCCTGTGAGCGCTCAACCTTGACCGTCACGGCCTTTCCACTCTTCCGGAAGGAACCCTTGTGGAAGCCCGGACACCGTGTGCTCATCCCATCCTAAAGGGAAACCCCGAGTGTGGCAGGAGACAACCACTCACTCTGCTTGTGGCCATCTTACAATCATTGTTCCTTCAGATGTTCCTTCTGAGATGTAAAGGCCTTGAGCGACTGTGCGCTCCACCTGTCTTCACTGTCCCAGCACCGAGAGGCCCCAAGTGCCATGCCCGCCTTCTCTCCATGACCTCCCCTTAGTCTCATCTCCACGTTTCACCCACGCTGCAAGCCTTTCTTTCACCCTAATTATGAACCAAACGTGCATCCCCTAAATTCATAGGTTGGAATCCTACCCCCAGGGGGATGGTATTAAGAAATGGGGTTTCTGGGAGGTGACGAGGTCATGAGGGAGAGCCCCAGGACGGTATTAGTGCCTTTACAACAGAGACCCCACAGAGCCCCTCGTCCTGCCTCCACGAGAAAACACAGCGAGATGACGACACCCGTGAACGAGGAGGAAGCCCTAGCCAGATGCCGAAGCTGCTGACACCTTGATCTCAGACTCCAGCCTCCAGGACTGTGAGAAACGAACATCTGCTGTGTACGGCCCCCGGCCTGCATGTTCCATTCCATCAGCCCCAGGGGATTAGGAGCCTCCACGTCAGCCTGGCCCCCTTCAGCCACTCCATCAAACTTCTCGCACACACTTATGGCTTCATGCAATGGTCCCCAAGAACTTGGTGCAACTGGCCATGAGGGGGAGGGACGGGAGGGTGTGAAACTCTCTTTAGGATACACAAGTCGAATGTGCTATTGCCTTTGCATTTTTCAAACATATTCATTCTTCTCTTTTTCAACCTATTACATTCTTCTTCTTTGGCAAAAATCTGTGAAACATCGTAGATTAGCGTCATCCTTCACGATCCTGAGGGTTACATCTGCTACAGAATATCAAACGCTAGTCCTGCCCCGACCCCTGGGTCCTCTCACCATTCTGAGAATTTGGGCGTGTGCACCTGACGAGTGTTTGACCCCAGGGACGGTGGCGCCTCCCTGCGGCTCCAAGAACTTTCAGGTCGGCCTTCTGGGCTCACATGGACAGGTCTCAAAATCCCGCGGACATAACACAGTGCTATGTGCATTATTCCTCTGAACTTTTGGCCTGATCGCTAATGTTTTCCACTGCTTTGGGAGTACTTGCCTTTCAGCACACACAATCCCTCGGTGTCCCTTTTCTTTTCATCCTGGACCCTCTGGGAACAATCTGTCAGCTGCTCCTGTTGCAGACGTGTTGGTCTTGTAAGAAGACAGGAGATGTGGTGAATCTTAGTGATGCATTTTCACAGCAATGGCAAGAATATCCATTTTTCTAAGAAGTGAATAGCATAGTTATCCTGTTGTGGTCTGACAGGAAAACAATGGAGTTGCTGAAATTGCTTCTCTCAGAGTTACTCAGGAAGATGAAAGTAGAGACAGGACTATGAGGTCATTGACCCTTTTGTCAAACGTAGACCCCTATGCAAGACTGGGCTTCCGCAACTCTGGGGGATGCGTCTCCCAGAGAGTGACCAGGGCGCAGGTCTGGCAGGAAAAGAAGAGGAACATGACAACACAGGAAAATTGGAGAAGAGACAGAAAATACAGAGAAGATAAGGTTAGCCCAGGGAAGGGAGCTAGTCCTTCACACGAGAGAAAGAATGGAAGAAAGGAAGGAGGAACAGTCTAGGAGGAGAAGGGGCTGCTGGTGAGATGGAGGGCGCCACTTCTCCATCCGTCGGCGTGAGGTCCCTCTTCTATATCCGAATTGACCGTGCTGGTCCAGTCAGAGCGCCAGCTCCTGGGGAGTCTGAACTGTGCCCTTTCTGCTGGCCGAGCATGGCGCCTGACAGAGGGGCCCCTGACCCAGGCAGCTAAAGCAGAGGAACGATGAGATCCTCAGAAATTTTATAAAAACATGACAGCTGATGGAGTAAGTAAAAGTCATAATAACTATTTTGATTAAAATATTTTTATAGACTTGTGATCTATCACTTCCACACTGGATCACAATTCACGTACAACAGAGAGTTACAAGCTCTGCGTGAAAATATGGGAGTCACTTCATAGTACAGTTACTATTATTTTCTCTTTTATATTAAAACTTTCTCAAGTCAACACATTTAACATAAAAACTTGGTTTCTATATATGTGCATATGTGTGTGTACACGTAAAGATAACAACAAGTTGACTTGAAGAAGGAAACTTACAGTTAATTAACTGACAATTAATCAGACAATGTGTCTGCTGATACATTCTTTTAGAAAGTGTGCGGATGGATTAAAGTGTACAATATCCTAGGAGCACAGAACACTAAGGTGCCTATCTTCGTCCTTCCTCTCTGAATACGTGCTGGGTCAGTGCGATGTCATTTGGATCCATAACGTGAGGGAGGGAAGTCCAGTGCCCCTGACGCCGGCCGCCCTTACCTAACGGGAGCTTCAGAAATGATGGCGCTTCCCTGAGATATTCAACAGTGACGGTCACTTCATCGCCAGCATTTCTCAAAAGATGCACCTGTCAATATGACAAAAAATAGCTACTTTACCATCCCAAAAAGGACCAGACATGGAAGGAAAAGACAAAATCCCTACACAACTCAGGAATTCAGTGCCCACGATTCCCTCTGAGACACTGGAAACTCCGCAGACTTACGCCGCGACAGCCTAAGACTGGCTCTGCCTCCCACAGGATGTAACCCTCTGCTTTATCCACACAAACTTTAACGCACATCGGCAAGGGTTTGCCACCCTTTAACCGTAAGACCAGACCCTCTGCCCACTCTAGGAATGCAATCTACCAGAGAGGAAAATCACGTGAGGAATCACTTTTTCAGTACCAACAGCCAATTTTCAGACTTTGGCAAAACCATGCCGACTGGATTAATGTCAGAGCAAACCACAAATATTAGCTTCAGAGTTTAAACGAGATTTTAATTCTGAGAAATTAACGGGCATTACTTCAGTATGACATAACACCTCTCTGCTGGGACATCCCAGCGTCGTCACGGTTTCAGAACCTCACACGCAATCACGAGCGTTTCCTTACTTACAGCACCCAGAGGCGGCTTTAGTGTCCAACGTGTCCACCGCTGTTGAAGCAAATGTGACTTAGACTCTGAAGTCTAGAGGCTGCGAGGCTGGATTCACAGGGTCCTCACAGCCCCACGCCTGCACGTCTGCAGTGCTCCCTCTGCACTTCTCAACATGCGGCAGCTCCCAGCCCTCGGCCGGACCTCCACTGCACCTGTCCCTGCCAAGCTCCCCTCTCTGTTCTCGCCTCCCCATCTCTTCCGTGCCTCCCAAGTCCATACTCTTATTCAGATGCTGACAGTGCAGGCAGCTTTCTAAGACACTTGGTGCAGTGGGTGAGGTGGGTCAGAAGCCGGATTACAAATGTCTGAAGGCCCCCACGGCCTTGAGAACCACTTAAGTGCCTTTCTCTGCCACTCGTGGACACTCCCCATCGGGGAACCAGCTGCCTGTGTAACTCCATCACCTCCTTCTCCTCCCAGCTCCTCGGGGCTGGCTGCCCGGCCCCAGGCCACCCCATGGACGGTGCTTGCACACCTCTGGCTCCATCCACGCCTCCACCTCAGGCCTCTCCGCTTTTGCCTAATCCTGCAACATCCCGCTAAACACCCAGGCCGGAGTCAGACAAACCACTGAAGCGCTCTCCCCAGCTCCATCAAGGGTTTGAAATGTCCCCCTCCTCCGGCTTCCCTCTCTCATTACTGTCCCCGAGGCCCCGTGTCGACGGCCTCCTGCATCCCAGACGCTACAGTGACTTTTTGTGTATTAAACCGTGCCAGCCTGCAGCACGATCTCCAATCGACACTTCCCGAGGCTGGTGCCCGGGTCCCGGGCTGAGACAGGCCGTCCCCAGGCGTCCCTCCCGGAAGGTGCCTCTTGTCCCTATTTAGACCAAGGTGCATTCATGGGCACACTGGATAAGACACCCCTGTCAGGGCCGGCCCTGTGGCCCAGTGGTTAAGTTCGAGCTCTGCTTCCATAGCCCAGGGCTTCATGGGTTTGGATCCTGGGCACAAACATGGCACCGCTCATCAGGCCATGCTGAGGTGGCGTCCCACATGCCACAACTAGAAGGACCCACAACTAAAATATACAAGTATGTACTGGGGGGCTTTGTGGAGAAGAAGACAGAGAGAAGATTGGCAACAGATGGTAGCTCAGGGCCAATCTTTAAAAAAGAAAACAAACCCCAGCGGTCAATCACCCATTGTCAGGTGCCACCATGTCCTGGGGAGGACCCCATCCCTGCCCTCAGAAGTCCAGCAGAGCAGTGACCGTGGCGGGGAAGCCCGTCTCAGACGACCTCATGGGAGGTGGTAAAGCCAGTGACTAGGGACTCGTCTGGGACCATCCTCCAGGACTGCAGAAGCGAGGGAGAAAACCACAGCCCACCAGCTCCTCCTCGCTCATGGGAAGCAGCCAGGCCTGAAGTTCTCTTTCGTGAACGGAATCCGGGACGAGTCTGAGAACAGCTGAACGGAGCCACACCCTCTCTATCATCACAGGAGCCCAAGTCCCGCCACACCCGTCCTGAGGAGCCCTCCGTCCTGGGTCTGGGTGGGACGAGCACGTGGGGGCCACAGAGACCCGTGCACAGGTTGACATGAGTCTGTCCTCTAGAGCAGGGCGCCAGGCCCTGGGGAGGCATCGCCTTTGGACAAGTTAATTTTCCCTGGGAGGGCGGGACAGCGTGTGGCAGAGAGCTGAAAAATGAGGTGCTTTTAATCAAAGAATGGGCTTAGCTTCAACTTATTATTGCTTTTCAAATCGCAAATGCTGCCCAGGCTGGAGGTTTCTGGACCTCAATGCGCCTGAACGAGGCAAAGGTTGCTGCTTCGTCCTCAAGCTTCTTGTTTTTATTTAGTTAAAAGTATGTCCGTGGTCTTTGAAAATAGAGTTGAGCATTGACCATTCGTGCCAGCAAATTCAAAGAACGACTTCAAAACAACTTCTCCCCCCTCAAATCATTCCCATAAGACTGACAGGTGTCAGAAGAGAGAACCTGATTTGTCGGCTCCAGTTTCGACGGCTGTGCTCCTTTTCCACACAGGAGCACATAACTGTTTTTGCATCTAATTAAAATCAGTAATGGGACCGGCCCAGCAGTGTAACGGTTGGGTTCGCACTCTGCTTCAGTGGCCCAGGGTTTGTGGGTTCAGATCCCGGGCGTGGACTTACACATCACTCGTGGGGCCGTGCTGTGGCAGCGTCCCACATACAAAGTGGAGGAGGATTGGCATAAATGTTAGCTCAGGGCCAATCTTCCTCACCAAAAATAAAATAAAAATCAGCAATTATGGCCTTTCTGCCGGCACCCCACCCTCCAGTGCATGTCTGCTGTGTCCTCCCAGAGCGAGCGCAGGGGCTGGCCTCCAGCCTGCGACTCACCAGCTGTGCAGTCAGGTTCTCACAGATGAGTCAAGCTTATTTCTTTTTTAGAAAGGATTTAACTTCCATGTGAATTTCCCCAAGTTTTCAGAATGCCACTCAGGGCGTTAAACCACAAGCCATCTCGGTCAGCTCCGGCTGCAAGAGCAAAGTATCACGGCCTGGGGGCTTCAACAACAGACATTTCCCCAACACAGTCTGGAGGCCATAAGTCCAGGGTCGGGGTGTGGGCACGGCTTGGTCTCCCCTGAGGACCCCTCCTGGCTCTCCGACAGCCGGCTTCTCACCGTGTGCCTCACTCGTCCCATGTGGCAGGGAGAGAGAACAGGCTCTCTAGGGTCCCCCTCACAAGGGCACTCCTTCCATCACGGGCCCCACGCTCATGACCTCGTCCCCTCCCAAGGCCCCACCTCCTCACACATCACACTGGGGTTGGGCTTCAGCACAGGAATTGGGGAACAAGCATTCGGTCCACATCGAGGGGCTGGTGAGCAGCCCCAGGCAAGGACGGTGTGACGGGTGCAGTTTCCCCGACAGCCGGCTGCGGGAGCCCCTCCAGGGAGTGGGGTTCACTCCCTATGGTCACAGACGCAGAGGCCTCGGGACAGACGGGCAGCTTTAGTGGAAAGTACAACACACTGGACGCTCTAGAATGTGAAATAATATAAACATAGACAGTGAAAGAATCAACAACCCTCACACAGCAGGTCCCTGGTCTCGCCCCTCGGAGACGACGGCTACTAGAAGATTTGTGTGTCCTTCCAGAAATCGTCCACGCCTTGACGAGGAGGCCTTCTCCTTTGAGACCACTTGCGGTCAGACCTATCAGAATCACAATCCGTGTGCCTTTTGTCCCAGCGCCCACATGGGTAGACATCAGCACGTGGGAACGAGGAGGTCCACACAGCAACGTCTCATGCACTATTGATCCCCTTATTTGCCCTGTTTTTACTCAAATGCAGCTATGTCCTGAACTCCGTTACACGCATTGCTTTCTTGACTTAAACACATGTCTCGTGGCTGATCCCACTTGGGTTCACCCAGCTGCCCCGCCTTTCCCGGGGGCGCACAGTGCTCCTTGTATGAACGCTTGACCCAGTCACTTGGCCTGCCATCTTCAAACCCCCGCGAGCAGGTTCACAACCCCGTCACTCGCAGCCTCATTTCTGTCTTCACTAACATTTTCTCCCAGTTCTCCTCTGTAGCTTGAGTAACTACAAGAACAAACCCGGAGAAAACTCAGGATTATTAATTTCTCTTCTTTTCCTTGTCCTCTGTTTTCTGATCTTAAATTTGCGCCTTCATCTTTATTATTTCCTCTTTTTACTCTTGTGGGTGGTTCTCTTGCTCTTTCTTCAAACTCTTGAGGCGAAAAATGGCTCTTTTTTGTCCGTTTACTTCCTTGCTTTCTGATAAACGTCTTTAAAAACTGCTCATCCTCCCCTAAGCACTGCTTGGTTGTGTCCCATAAATTCAACATGAAGTGTTCCAATGCTGCTCATTTCAGTATTTTGCATTTTTCCCTTCAGTTTTTCTTTTCACAAAAGCAGAACCGTTTTTAAAGTTTCCAGGTGTGGGGAAATTTCAAAAGCAATTTTCATTTCGTTTCGAGGCTATACGCTGCATTATGGTTCCTCTTGGCTTCCTCTGTGGCCTGAGCTGTCGTGCATGTGCATGTGCTCTTGAAGGAATGCGGGTTTATGCTGGATAAATGCGCCTGCTTACAGCCAGGTCATTACAAACACACAATTTGGAAACGGCACTGACGTTTTGTTATGTTGTCATCGGTGTTTATGCTTCTGTCTCAGTATGCTTCTCTCATGGAAGCTAAGAACAAGACACGGGCAGTACCTGAACACAGAGCGTCCTTCTCAACCTCTGCTGCCACAGGGCAGAGAGCAGTGGTGTGTGCACGAGAATCCCAGAAGTGAATCCTAATCCCAACTGCTGCTCCGGGCAACTCACTTGCAAGTAAGTACCTTTTTAATTTTTTATTTATTTTTATTTATTTATTTATATTTACTTTTTTCTTTTGTGAGGAAGATTGGCCCTGAGCTAACATCTGTTGCCAATCTTCCTCTCTTTGCTTGAGGAAGACTGGCCCTGAGCTAACATCTGCTGCCAATTCTCCTCTTTCTGCTGAGGAAGATTGGCCCTGAGTTAACATCGGTGCCCATCTTCCTCTACTTTATATGTGGGACGCCTGCCACAGCATGGCTTGATGAGCGGTGTGTAGGTCTGTGCCTGGGATCTGAACTGGTGAACCCCAGGCCACCGAAGCGGAGCACCCAAACTTAACCATGATGCCACGGGGCGGCCTCTAAATATTTTTAAAAATAATTTGCTACATGAATTTTTAAATGCTTCATTCATATGAGTTTAACTGCATAAAAGGAAGGTTTAGTTTAAGAACGCTCCTTAACATTTAGTTTTAAAACCAGGACACTGGATGAAGAAGCTATTTTATTGTAAATGACGACAATGTCCTTCCTTAGTGCCATAGTCAGAAGCAAGGTTTTCTAAGACAAAAAATGGCATTTTCTGCAACCAGGCCGTCTGAGCTGGCGTCCCGTCCACTGGTCGCTGTGGGCTTCTGGGTGTGAGTGGCTGCGGTGGCCGTCTGACGGACCAGGGGCGGCACTGTGCTGGCTGGGCACGGCAGCTTGAGGCACTGACTGTGCACAGAGCAATGAGATCCCAGAGAAAACGGCTGAAGGCAAACTACCTTCTCTGCTACCAAATGAGGTGTGAAATCTCTCTCCTTGGAACTGTAACTCAGCATCCTTCTAGACCCCCGGGCAAGCCACGCGGGTCACGCAGCCCTTGGAGGAGGCTGGGCCACCCAGGCCTTAGGTCCTAGCTTGAGTGCACGACTAAGTTGCTTCCAGAGTCTGGGAGCTTTTCCTTTTTTAACCTGAACAGAGGAAAATCTACGCCGGACTTCCCTGTGGAAAATGGCGTAGCCCGCTTCTACTTAAATGCCCCACATGATTAGACAAACAGAACTGAAGTGTTAAATTCCTTATTCCTGACATGTTTTCTCATTGCCAGTACTCTCAATACCTGAGCCCAGGGTTTGTGCTCACATGAAACCTACGGAAGGGAGAGAATCAGGTTCGATCTGGAATCTTTCTCAGTGAGAAAGGGTCCTTGTGAAAGTCTTCGCTCTTCCCCGGCTTCCCTGCCAAACGTCCTGCGTGCACGTGAGGCTTATGCTCACCATACACCAGCCAGCGTGTTATCTAAACTCTCCGCTAGCCAAGGCCGATCTGGGTATCTTAAACTCTTTCTTTTGCTATCGACAAAAACAAAATGGTAAAGAAGCTGTGGGGCACGTGGAGAGGGGAAGCCAGCTGCTCCAGAACCTCCAGGATGCCGCTCGAGCTCTTCCATTCCTAGATCCACCTAGATCCATTTATGCCTTACACCCTCAGGTCTAATCAGAGCACACAGGGCACTGTTTACCAAACAGACAAAGCCCCACCCCCTCCTTACCTGGCCCCGCCAGCACCATTCATTTGCTGATGCACTCATTCATTCCTTCACGCCCCAGTCATCTACTGAGTGATGAGTGCAGGTCAGTGGTGCAGGCAGTGGCCCCAGCCCCCTTTCATGTAATCCAGAAGTCCTGCTGAGGGCTGCATTGAAAGGAGGTGCTTATGGCAAGATCAGTTTGCAGGAAACGCTGGCTTCAAGCCTGACCCCAGCAGAATGCAGAGGGACAACCGCAGGGCACCCCAGCAGGACCAGTGGCCTAGCACCTGTCCCCAAAGGAGGCCACCATTAAAGCAATTACGCACCGTCTCCAGAGCCTGTCATCAGAGTGGCCTCATCTGCCTGACATTCCTGTGCACTCAGTCCCCAACCTCCAGACCTGCCCCCATGCCCGACCCAGCCCCTCCCCTCCTGTCCCCAGCTCCTGGCGGTGCTCCCCAGGCTTGTCGTCACCAGTAAAATCTGCCATGTGCCCCCTTCATCCTCTGGCTCGAGTCAAACCAGGCTGTGTGGAGGCCTGTCTCTCTCACAGCCCTGCTCAGGGCCGGGCTCCGTCTCCATGAGCAGCACCCACTGGGTGAGCAGGCCTGGGCCCTTCTCCTCCTCGACCTCCGTGCTCCCCGAACACAGCTGTCGGAGGAAACCGCCTCTCCCACCCTGGGGCTCCTCCTCAGCCTCCACCCCACCACGGGGGACCTCAGTCCACTGCGGCGTTGTCAGCGTCCACTCTCCTCCAGGCTTCTCCTCGCTCAGGACCCCATCGTCTACCCCACCTCAGCCCACACGCGCGAGGACTCAGCGCCTCGCCCTTCAGCAGTGGTGCCCCCCCAGGCCCTCACATGGGCCTCCCAGACCCTGCATGGTTCTCAGCCACATCATCTCTCCTCCCTTACAACTAAGTCTCACCCACCCACAACCTCCCAGCCGAGGGCCCCAGTGCGTCCTGACGTCCTCGCTGCTGCCCGGTCCTATCAAAGGGGCCGCCGTTGTTCTGCCCTGCACGCACGGCACTTGAAGACACTGTTCAAAAACACGGCTGGCTTAAATCCAGCTCTTCTTCTGCTCCACAACCACACCTGGGCTGCACAATCGGCTGGAGAAAAACCCAATTCCTGGTTGACCATCTCACTCCTCATTCACGGCCCTCATCCCGCAGCGGGCTCTCCCCATTCGACTCACTCTCCTTCATTCGACTCACTCTCCTTCACGGGGACGACGGTTTCACACCTTCTCCTCACACTGAAACCTCCAGCCCCACTTCCCCCTCCCCACTCTCCGCTGCTATCATCGATCTTATTTCAGGGAGAATTAAAAGAGAACGTCTCTGTGCTTCTACCAACACACCCACGCCTGAGCCCATATTCTGTCCTCCCTTCCCCTCAACGAAGGAGTTGCCATTGCCCCATCTAAAGCCACTGAATCCATCCCTCTGATATCCTGAAACACTGGCACCTGCAATGACCCCTCCTCCTCCATCACTAGCTCTTTCTATGTTGAATTGTTCCCTCTGAGCAGTGATGTACCACAGTGCATTCTACAATAAACCTCCCCTTAATGCGACACCTGTCCGCACCCCTGTGGCGTTTCACTATTCCCTTTGACAGCAAAATGCTCCACCCGCCCCCACCTCGCTCCTCATTCCTCCCTGAGCCCCCCTGGTCCCCCGCTGAACCGGCCTCTGCACTGCGCCGCTGAAGCTCTCAGTCTTTACCTGACCAACCTGGAAGCGTGGGCACAGGCGAACACCCTCTTCTGTCTCAGGTTTCCTCCCTCTGGCTTCCGGTATCCCACACCGTCCTGACCTCCCTTCTCCCCTGAGGGGTTTCTTTTCCTGTCTCACTGGCCCTGCTCTGTGCTTGGCTTCTGAAAGTGGCTGTTCTTCAAGGAGCAGTCCTTGGATACCATCTCCCGGCACCCCCACTCCTAGCGCCTGGCTCTCAACCCCGGACACACTCACAGCTCCCAAGTCTGTATCTACACCCACGCTCCCCATCCCAAAGACTGGCCGTGCCATGAAGCTCATTTCTCAGACCTAAACTTGGGAGCCATTCCGGAAGCGTCTCTTTCTCTTTGACCCCACAGCAGGTCCGTCAGCTCTAACTGCAGTCTGACCACTTGCTCCACGTGTACACTGCTATGGAAGCAACGCAACGAGGGTGTGTGAGAGCTGACAGCAGAGTCCACGTGGGCTTGGGCTGAGCTGCTGTGTACGCACTGGCCCTGGAATCCGCCCCTCCTTTCACTTCTAACCTCCTGGACTCGCTCTTTCAGGCATTTCTCTGGTAGCTGTTGCATGTGTCACGTGTGTACACATACGTGTGTGCGTGTGCCTGAGCAGGGAGGCAGAGCGGGAGGGCTGAATTTCTGAGCCAAAAGGAGAGTCTGTCTTTTTAAATAGAGGGAATTCATTGCCTTTACAGTAAGTTACAATATTCCACTTTATGTGGGTTGAGGACACACTGGACGCCGCTGGTCCTTGACCAGAGCTGAGTGACCTGGGATAATCCGAGGCAGGTGCTCATTTCTCAGGCTGCTCCTGCTCTTAGCATCTTGCTCTCCACTTCCCGTTTTATGACCTTTCGCTGTTTCTTTATTTTGTATGATCGATATTATCTTCGACCCCTCTTTCCATTCACTCTTGTTTCTCACCAGCATTTTTCAATGTATCCATACAACTTCACATTTTATAAATTGTTAACGTTTCAACTTTAGTTCAAGTGCTCCATCTTATTAAACACCCTAGAAGGAAACCATGTGTTTTGGGGTCATTCCCCACCCATCCCGAAAAGAAGGAAAGACTGCGTTTACTGGTCCCCGAGGAGGAAGCTGTGCCCTCACCTCAGTGCCTCCTCCCCATGGTGCGGTGATCAGCTCCCGCGGTGCTCCCAGCCGTCAGGATCCGTCAGACCTTCTCGTCATGGGCGATGCCGTCAGACCTTCCCGTTGGGCCTCTGTGCTCACAATCTGCAGAGGGTCCTGTCGCCCCACTGCCCTGGTTCACATTGGCTCAAGATCCCTTGCATCTGGCCAGGATTCTTGGAAACGTTAGGATGTCCTGGGGTTATTTTGCATAAGTAAAGTTGCTTTTTTTGTTTTAATTATTTTGAGTGATTTCTGTCAGAATTGAGCAGACGCCCTTTTATTTCATAGCTTGTTCCTGAGAGTCCTCTTTGATCAGAAATATCTAGAAGCGGCACCTGCACTTGACGTAACTAAGTCCTATTTTAGTACCTACTGACTGCACGGTGGCTCCCACAGGCGTCGAACCCAACTCGCTTTATTGTGGATCGTTTGAAGTTAAGAAAATGGTTTTCATCTTCAATCATGTGCACTGAGATGCAGCTATGGTTTTCAGTGTCAATCATGTTTTACTTCCTTAAATAACGTGCATTTTTCTGCTCTGTGCAATCATTGTCCATTTGTCCTTGTAGAGATTTTGTGTAAAACATGAAGCAGTGATTGCCAGAGGAAACTAAACGCCTCCCCCACTGACAGCCAGCTGCCCTCAAGCAGTTCTCGGCCACTTCAGATTTCCCTAATTTTGCATCACTCAATTTTAGTTATTCTCTATATAGAATATACATATATTTAAGTTTTTTCATAAAGTGATCCCTTTGTATAAATAACCACGATTCTTAGGCAAAAATGTGCTTCTTTCATATTTATATTCCTAATTATATTATATTTTCTTTGTAACTCAAAGAAGCAGATCCTTTTCACATATTACTCAAAGACAGCAATTTTTAAAATGTGGATCCTCTCCTTTGCATATTTTTAAATAACCATCATATAACAATATGTCATGGTTTATCCTCAGCCATAATAGCTGGTTTTATGTGTCCACTTACCACAGTACTGAGTCAGCAAATCACACAGCAATCCAGCTAACACTGCAAGGGCTGTGAGGAAAGCAGGTTCCCCTTGATAGTGCGCATGGACCTCGCCTAGTCAGCTGAAGGCCTTGAGATAAAAAACCTGAGGTTTTTCTGAAGAAGAAGAAATTTCCCAACTGGCTGAAGCTCCAAATTCTGTCTGAGAGTTTCCAGCGTGAAGTCTTGACCTACATACTTCATCCACACACACTTGCATACACACATGTGTGCACACGTGTGCATCCATAAACAACACGTACACACACTTACATCCAGTCTCTCTTCCTCTGGCTCTGGCTCTCTGGTAGACCTCTGACTGACACATCAAGTATCAGTAAAATAATCCTTGAAATCAGAGTGGTAGATGGTACAAAATTTGGCAAAATGTTTTATAGCTCTCCCCTCTATTTGTGTACAATCCAAGAGCAAAAGTCATGCTGACAGCCTGGCACGTAACTAAGTAGGAGTGAGATGAGCATATTTTGTGGGAAGCACATTGAGGATCCCTAACATAGGTGCCTTTCAAACTATGCCAGCCTTACACAAGCGCAAAAGGAAGCGAAATACTCTATTGTGCGGTTGACAAATGAGGGGCACCTGATGAAGTTTATATGTGTAAGATATAAATAATTATTTTATAGGTATATTTAAGAGTTTAGTATACTGGGTAGATTAAAATAGGAGTGACTCAGAAGTGAGGAAATCTGTTTCCCTTCTTAGCTCTAACGCACATCAGCCATGTGTTCTCGAGAGTCCAACTTAGGTACCTAGACACCGGGACCTGTTCTCCTCGAGCTGTTTCGAGAATGAGACAAAGCAGTAATGTGTGCGCAGGTGCCTTGCGGAGTGTGAATGGCTGTGCTCGTCTTCTGCGTAACCACCACGTGGGGGAAAGTAAGAGAGTAATGAGAAATACAACACGATCAGGCAAGGGCAGCAGAGATCTCAGCAGTAAGGGCGTTCAAAGCAGCCAAAGAAGACTTTAAAGTTTCTGATCTAACTGTGAACAGAAAGGCATGTGAAGGTCCCCCGAACAGAAGGAGCAGGTGGAGGTCACAATCCGGGAGGAAAACCTGGGCAGTGGTAGTCCCAGAGCAGAAGGTAGCATCTTGGCTCTGGTGAGGACAGCAGTTTGGGGTTCCTGCAGAAGAATGAGGCTGGATTTGGAAAGAGATCAAACAAAGAACCACAATGAGTTGAGGTCCCAAGTCTGCCATCAGAAGGCAATTCAGGGAGAAGGCTGCGGAGACAACAAACCCTTCAACATGCTGTGCTCTGTCCTGGAGGGTCGCGGCCAGCACACAGCAACCCTGGAGCAGACGGTGCCAGCTGGACCCCAGGTGGATCTGGATCTCAGCACCTCACATGTGGACAGGAGACCGAGCCATCGCTCATCTTCTATGTCATGAGAGCGACCTGCGGGAAGCTGCAACCACCCCGTCGAAGGCCGGCTTCTTCCATAGTGACGCACAATGTAGGCATTTTATATCGTGTTTCACAGAACACATTCCATAATGTTCTAACTCAGAAGGAATGTTCAAACCCCTCCCTCATTTTATGCATGCAACTAATGAGGCCCCAAATCAATGACCCAAACCACACTCCATCAGTGACAGTGCTTTACAATTTGATCCTGACATCTGCCACTGGTCAGTTGCATTTAGAAAGTATCACCTTTTCTCCGTGTATTTAGATAAACCCACATGATGCTCCTTTACTTTCATTAACTGAGTTCTGTAAGGCACAGCTTTCCCTCTCAGACAACAGAACACAACCTCTTCACAATTCCCAGGTTGACACCACCCCAACTCCGGCCGCTCCTCCTGGTGGACACACCGTTAGGTTCTCACCAGGCAGCACCGGGAAGTCCTCATGACCACACACAACGAGACCACACTCCTGGAGAGTAAATGAAACGCTTTATGTGACGAGTGCACGATGAAGCTGCAGCAACAAGGCCAGCTGCTCGGGTTACAAACTGACAAATTCCTTTTCTTGCCTGCTACTCACTGTCGAGTGACAGATGTGGCCTTCTGGATTCCAAAGGATTCACAAACAGCTTCCAGTGTTTTACAAAGCAAGATGTTTGCTAGGATTCCTTGCGGATCTTCTACGAGGCAAGCGAGGTAAAGGGACACATTTGTTTGTTAAGGCACTAGAAATATGAAAATGGAGGTCACCCCGACCTCTCCTGATTGTTTCTTGAAATCCCTCTACCTTATAATATCGTCTCAAAATAGTTCCCTTCACCTTCAAACACTTGCTGTTAAATGCAATTTATTATTTATTGAGGGATTTGTGATTCTGAAATCTTCAAAAGGACATTAATACATCAGTGAACAAAATTCTAATAATGGAGAAATGTCAGGTAGAAGTCAAGAGTAAGCCCTATCAATATGTTCAGCATCGGCAGGAATAATTTTGCTCCTGAACCTAGGAAAGACATGATAGATGGATTTTTCCAGCCTGTTGGTGCTCAGAATCTAAAACCCATAAATTTGTAAGGGTAAAAGGACATCAGAGTGGTGGGACTATTGACTAGACAAGTCACTTCACAGATTGGCAGACAGAGGTCTTGAGAATGTTGTAATCTGCTAAGGACAGAAACAAGTGGCAAAGCCCTGAACGGTGTTTTAACCCCAGATCCTGTCTCAGGTTTTCTTTCGACCTGTGTTGATTCATTTAGAGTAACTGCTTCTGGCCCTATTAACACATCTGTTAACGCTTTGATGCCTCCTACTTCATGCAACACAAAACAGAGTTAGCTCAAGGCTGGGGAAAGTGCTCCACAGAGCCACACCCTCCCCCTGGCCCCAACCTCACTTCTCCCCAACACCCACATGCACACACACGTGACAAGAACATGCACGCTTTCACCATCCATACAGCATGAACCACGGGACTGGTCATTTACTGTCCTTTCCAGGACATGTTTTTAACACCTCATAGATTTCTGTGGGGAATACCTTAGGAATACAGGGACTCACTCACTGGTGCCTGGTAACAGTCACCATTCAGAACTTGTAGGAAAGGGGCAGCCCCCAGAGGTCTCCAGCCCCCTGGCGGACCTGCAACATGTGACCGCGTGAGGGACACGCAGAGGCGGGCTTGGGCAGGGACTGCCCCACTCGTCCCTACGCACCTCCTCTTCTGTCTCTCTCTCCCTCCCCCTTCCTTCCTCACATCCTTTTCTGTTCCTTAATTCCTGAAAGCGCACTGTGTGCCAGTATTCCTGGAATCAGCCACAAGGACTATCAGCTGACTTCAAAGAGCCCCTGGCCCCACACTGTGTTCTGGTTTCAACAGCCTCCTCGTCTTGGATTTGATCGCACAGTGAGCCTGGGGACGTCCTCTCCCAAACCAGGGTGCGTCCCGTTGCAAGCTGCTCCTCAACAGCTGCTAATCAGACAGAGTTAGGACCTCACAGAGCAGACACCGTCAGTCTGAGGGGCTAATAAACGTGCCCTTCACACTGGGCTTTGCTTAGCACGGTGCCCAGCTGAACAGTGAGATGAGCCGTGTGGAACACAGATCCCAGCCGCGTCTCTCACTTCTGCGTTTCTGGACGTGTGGAGAAACGCATTGCAGGGGGCCCCCGCCACTCGCCTCAACTTCAGTTCTTCCACATTTTGTCCATACAAATATGAACCCATCATTGGCCCCTATTTGCCTCAAAATCCTCAAGTAGGAAATGAGAAGTTGGACCCACCAGATGATCACAAGGTCTTTCTGTTTCCCAGTTTTACACATTTTCAGTTCCAATGATTGAGCACAGAGGTCACACCTGAAATAGGACTCGCTCCTGAAATTATTTTTTGAGTAGCTATTATACTATCTATTAAAAAAAAACAGATGCAAGAGCCAAAGAAAATGCACATGACCAGTTTATTCATTTTAACACCCCCTTTTTAAAACATGGTTACTATTTCAGTTCCTTTCAATGCGTACTTAAAATATAAGAAATTTTCAACTAATTGACTCTCTCCCTTCAGGATCACAATCAGGCCTGTATTGTCTCTAACTGCCTCTGAAGATTTCATATTCTTAAAATATAATGAACAATTATCTGCAGGGACTTTTTGAGAGTATTTGTGAAGATGAAATCACTTTCACATGGTAGAATCACATCTGAGCAAGGCAGGATTTTCCGTCATGTAGTTAAAACCAACAGTTATCTTTTGTGTTAACTTCCACTCTTCTGGGTGGACCACCTGAGATTTCCTTTGCTGAATGCTGTCGTGGACGTTATTCTCTGTCAATTGCTCAGTGACCCTTGTGCTTGAAATCCTAGCACACTAGGAAAAACACTGTGTATCGCCATTTAAAAATCTCATCACATTCCGTTCAAACATGGTTTCAAAAGTAACACGTGACTCAGGCTGAGGGTGTGCTGTCTCGTCGGGATGTTGGTCTTCTGGCAGTAGCGGCCTTCTGGATAAGGAATCATCTTAGGGAGACTGTGAACTTACTGAATGAATTGAAATTCAAGCAAACAAATAAATCTCAAAGGACAAAGAAGGGAAACAGTCTTCAGTGTTCTGGCGACCGAGGCTGAAAGGGCAGGAGGGCTCACAGGAACACAGAGGAAAAGGTTCTGGGCCATCACACCTGGGTGTGAGTGTTGATTTCAACCTATAAGAACTTCGAAGACTCATTCAACATCCCTGAGACACGATTTCCTGACCTTTGACAACCGGCCTGAGAAAAATAAAGTCTACGCCACAGGACGATACTCACACGAGTCACCCACTGACGGGCTCTCCCACAGCTGGTCCCAAATCACAGACCTCTGTGACAACAACATCCGGGCACATCATGCTTGAACCAGATGACGTCAAGACACGTAGTCCAGAAGAACTGGAGTGGCACATGTGGTCACTCACAAGCCTCACAAACTTGTTGCTCTGGTGCGATGGTCACTCCTCGTTCCTTGCACTTTAGCGTGTTTTTACGTCTTTATGTCATCAGACAACCTAAGTCTGGGGCTCACAGACTACAAAGCCCAGCTGTCAGTTCTGCAGCATCAATGCACATGTGCACAGACGTGTGAATTTACACACACACAACCCACACACGCACACAACTGCACACAGGTAACTACCATTTAATTGAACCTCTTAAATAGGTCACATCCTCTTGTGCAGACTCAAAGTCTCTCTCTCTCTATTGTTTACTTAATTATACTTAAAAAAATAATTTACTTTTGGAGGGCAGTTTTAGGTCTATAGCAAAATTGAGAAGAAAGTACAGAGAGTTCCCATATACTCTCTGCACCCCCAGCACCACCACTATTAACACCACTCACCAGATGGTACATTTACTACAACTGATGAACCTATGTTGACACATCATTATCACCCAAATCTCTAGCTGACATTAGTGTTCACCTTTGGTGGTGTACATTCTCTGGGTGTGGACGAATGTATAAGGATGTGTCCATCATTGCAGGATCATACGGCATAGTCTCATGGCCCTAAAAGTCTGCCGTGCTCCACCCATTCAGCCCTCCCTCCTCCGCACCCCTGGAACCACTGATCATCCTACTGGCTCCACCGTTCTGCCTTTTCCAGACTGTCATAGAGTTGGAATCATAGTAGGCAGCCTTTTCAGATTGGCTCCTTTCATGCAGAAGTATGCATTTAAGACTCATCCATGTCTTTTCACAGCTTGATAGCTCATTTCCTTTCATCACTTAGTAATATTCCATTGTCTGGATGTACCACAGTTTATTCATCCACCTACTGAAGGACATCCTGATTGCTTTCAAGTTTGGGCAATTATGAATAAAGCTGCTACAAATATGTGTCTGCTCACTTTTTGAGTGGACATGAGTTTTCAACTCCTTTGGGTAAACACAAGGAGCAGGATTGCTGGATCCTACAGTAAGAGTATGTTCAGTTTTATAAGAAACCTCCAAATTGTCTTCCAAAGTGGCTGAACCATGTTGCATCCCCACCAACAATGAATGAGCGTTCCTGCTGCTCTGCACCCTCACCAGCTTTTGGTGGTGTCCGTGTCCTGGATTTTGGCCATTCTAATAGGTGTGTAGTGGTATCTCTTTGTTGCTTTACTATGCATTTCCCTGATGACATACGATGTGGAGCATCTTTTCATAAGTTTATTTGCCATCTGAATATTTTCTTTGGTGATGTGTTTGTTAAGATCTTTGGTCCTTTTTTAATCAGTCTGTTTGCTTTCTTGTTGTTGAGTTTTTGAGTTCTTTGTGTATTTTGTATTAGCCATCCTTTATCAGACATGTTTTTTACTAATATCTTTCTTCTAAAGTATGGCTTGTTTTTTGATTCTTTTCATGGTATCTTTTGCAGAAGGTTTTAATTTTAATGAATTCCAGCTTATTGATTCTTTCTTTCATGGACTGTGCCTTTGATGTTGTATCCACAGTCACTGCCAAACCTACGGCTATCTCGATCTTCTCCCGTGTTATCTTCCAGTAGTTTTATATTTAGACTTGGGCATTTTACATTAAGTCTGTGATTCATTTTGAGCTAATCTTTGTGAAGAGTTAAAGTCGTGTCTGGATTAAATTTTTGCATGTGGATATCCAGCAGTTCCAGCACCATTTTTTGAAATGACTCTTTTTGCTCCCTTGCATTGCCTTTGCTCCTGTATGAATGCTCCTTTGTCAAAGATCAATTGACTATATTTATGAATGTCTATTTTTGGGTTCTCTATTCTGTTCCCTGGATCTATTTGTCTGTTTTTCTCCACCAATAGCACACTATCTTTATTACTGTAGCATTTTAGTAAGTCTTGAAGTCAGGTAGTGTCTGTCCTCCAACTTTCTTCTTCTCCTTCAATATTGCATTGACAATCTGGGCCTTTTGCTTCTCCATATAAACTTTAAAATCAATTTGTAGATATCCATAAAATAACTTGCTGGGGCTTTGACTGGGATTGCATTTAATCTACAGATCAAATTGAGAAGAGCTGACATCCTGGCAATATTGCGTCTTTTTATGCATAACGTGGAACGTATCTCCATTATTTAGTTCTTCTTTATTTCATCAGAGTTTTGTTGTTTTCCTCATATGGCTCTTGTACATATTTTGTTCTACTTATACCCAAGTCATTCATTTTTGAGGGTGCTAACATACATAGTATTATGTTTTAAGTTTCAAATTCTCCTTGTTCATTGCTGGTGTATAGAAAAGTGACTGACTTTTGTATATTAACCCGGTATCCTGAAACTCTGTTGTAATCACTTATTAGTTCCAGTAATTTTTTGGTAAATTTTTTCATATTTTCTACATAGACAATGATGTCATCTGTAAACAAGGGCATTTTAATTTCTTTCTTCCCGGTCTATATACCTAATATTCCTTTTTCTTGTCTTATTGCATTAGTAAGGACTTCCAGCAAGATGTTGAAAGGCAGTGATGAGAGGGACATCCTTGCCTTGTTCCTGATCTTAGTGAGAAAGCTTTGAGTTTCTCACCATTAAGTATGATGTCAGCTGTATGTTTTTTGTAGATATTTTTTATCAAGTTGAAGAAGTTCTCTATTCCTACTTTACTGAGAGGTTTTAGCATAAATGAGTGTTAGATTTGTCTACTGCTTTTTCTACGTCTATTGATATGACCATGTGATTTTTCCTCTTCAGTCTGTTGGTGTGATTATTACATTAATTGACTTTCCAATGTTGAACCAGCCTTGCACACCTGGGATAAATCTCACTTGGTGGTGTAAAATTCTTTTTATATGTTGTTGGATTTAATTTGCTATTATTTTGTTGAGGACTTTTGCTTCTGTGGTCCTGAGAGATATTGGCATGTAGCTCTCTTTCCTTACAATTTTGTTGTCTAGTTTTGGACTTAGAGTAAATGAGGCCTCATGTAATCAGTTAGGAAGTATTCCCTCTGCTTCTATCCTCTGAAAGAGACTATAGAGAACTGGTACAATTTCTTCCTTAGATGTTTGTTAGAATTTACCAGTGAATCCATTTGGAACTTGTGCTTTCTGATTCAGAATGTTATTAATTATTGATTCAATGAACTTAACAGATTTAAACCTATTCAAATTACCTATTTCTTCTTGTATGAGGTCTGGCAAGTTGTGTCTTTCAAGGAATTGTTCCATTTCATCTAGTTTATCAAATTTGTGAGCACAGAGTTGTTCATAGTATCCCTTTAGTATCCTTTTAATGTCCATAGGATCAGTAATGATATCCCCTCATTCATTCCAACATTAGTAAACTGTCTTCTCACTTTTTTCTAGTTGGTCTGGCTAGCTTTTATTAATTTCATTGATCTTTTAAAAGAGCCAGTTGTTGGTTTCATCAATTTTCTCTATTACCTGTTTTCAATTTCAGTGATTTCTCTTTTAATTCTCATTATTTATTTTCTTCTGCTTCCTTTGGATTTAATTTGCTATTCTTTCTCCAGCTCCCTAAGGTAGAAAGTTAAATGACTGCTTCCCAATCTTTCTGCTCTTTTTTTTTTTTAAATTTATTTTTTATTTTTTTCCTTTTTCTCCCCAAAGCCCCCCAGTACATAGTTGTATATTCTTAGTTGTGGGTCCTTCTAGTTGTGGCACATGGGACGCCGCCTCAACGTGGTCTGATGAGCAGTGCCATGTCCGCGCCCAGGACTAGAACCAACGAAACACTGGGCCGCCTGCAGCGGAGCGCGGGAACTTAACCACTCGGCCACAGGGCCAGCCCCTCTGCTCTTCTAATTTATGCATCAATGCCCTAAATGCCCCTGTAAGCGCTGCTTTCACTGCACCACACAAGTTTTGATAAATTGTATTTTTATTTAGTTAAAAATATTTTTAATTTCTCTTGAGATATCTTCTTTGACCCATGTGTTATTTCAAAATGTGTTGTTTGATCTCCACATATTTGGGGAGTTTCCAGCCTTCTCTCTGGTGGCGATTTCTAGTTTAATGCTATTGTGGTTTGAGAGCAGATATTGCATGATTTCTGTTCTTTTAAATTTGTTAAGGTGTATTTTCGTGGCCCAGAACACTCTTGGTGAGTGTCCATGTGAGCTTGAGAAGGATGTTTTTTCTGCTGGTTGTTGGATGAAGTGGTCTGTAGATGTTCTTTGCATCCAGTTGACTAATGGTCTGGTTAGGTACGACTTACTGATTTTCTGCCTGCTGGATCTGTCCATTTATGATCAATCGTACCTCTGTGTTTGTGCTGGTTCATCTGCCATTCACTTGGCAATCCTTCAATTTCCTTCTCAAAGTTCATTTATATCATAAAAGAGAAGCAAGGCACTATGTTTCCCCAATTATTTCCTATATGTCTCAGGGTTAGAGTTTGCTGAGAGAAACTCATGGAAGATTTGGAAGTTGAAAGAGGAGAAGCCAGGAGTCTCTCAAGTCAGATAAGAATACCACTGGGCAGACAGCTCTTCAGGGGCTGCCCCATAGCTCTGAGCACCACTGCTTCACCACTGCAGATGCAGGAGTCACATAAGCATCCTAGAGCTGGTGAGGGTTACAGGCGCTTCCTGGCTTCTTCTTGAGATCAAACTACTTTAGTTCTTGATGTTCAGATTTTCGATGCCACATTCCCTGCCCTTTGCTCTCTCAGGGATTCCAATGTGCTGCGAACAACTATGTCCCCATTTTCAGACTACTATGGCTGGAATTTCTGGAGTTGCTCCTGGTTTCACGAGAGAATCCTAATGGGTAGTGTTTCGGTGTGGGAATAGGGTAGGAGGGCTGCTTATGTTGCACCAGAAAACTTGAGAAAGGAAACAACAAAGCTCAGGGATTAACATTTACAAGGTAAGCCATGGGTGGAGAGCTAGAGAACTCCATGATCCCCTTGAACTGATTCCTTATTTCTTTAACTACAGACTCAAGGTTTATGAAAACAACTCAAAACCTGATACAGCAGGTGGCTGAACGATTGAAGCTGTAGGCTCATCAGGCCTCTCGGGTTGTGTTAGGGCATTGATTGGCAGAGTAGCAATGGGAATGGATCCCAAGGTATCCATGCTCCCTACATTCTCATATCCTACTGGACTCCTCTTTCTCATCCTCCTCTATCTGCAGTTAGTTTCCTCTTGTTTCAAGATCCTGGAATGATCTTCCTAAGGCAACAGCCTGGGAGGAAAATGCTGATCCTTGAGATCCAGTCCCTGCACTTCCCGTTATTTCCAGACCCATAACTAATCTCAGATCTTGGTATAAAGTGTGACTTCAGAAAAGGTATTTCATGCACATCAAAATAATTGCAATATTTTGTCAAATTATAATGGCAGAAACCTTTGAGTGTGCCTGGGAATGTGTCCTGAGGGTGTTAAATCTTCTGCTGGATTGGGCAAAATGTATTGATTTGGGTGCACTGACTAGAGATCTGGATTCAGTCTGTTAGTTCAAGCAGTTGAGATGGACTCTAATGGTTTCCATTGTTGGTTGACTGAAATCAGAACTCACAGAGGCCAAATTCAGCGAGGTTGAGATGCCAGAATTTCCTTGATATGATGTTCAAGAGCAAGGCAAAGGGTCATAGAGATACAGTGCCTTGCTCAACCACTCCCCTGCTGAACCCACACCCACTCCTCCAGGAGCGGTGCAGTGGACACTCCCTTCACCAACAGATTGCGAAGAGCCCAGGTGCGGGAAGCACTGCATCCTGTGAAGGCTGTGCTGTGGCAGCTTTCTGCTGAGGAGGGCTGGTAAATGCTATGCTTCCTTTGAAATTGGTTCCCTGAATCCCAGAGTGATGAAGGGATCCTCGAGGGGCAGAGCCCAGGTGGCAGCACTTCACCACCAGACAAGGTGGTTTGGTTCCCCTGATGGGCAGGAAGGCTGAGGGTTTGAGTGCAGAGAGATTTGGCCATGACTAACTGACCATGGAGCCCTCAGGACTGACAGATGGGGAAGATGATACAATTGCAATTGAGCTGTAAAGTGATAAATCTCTAGATCAGGTGAACAGACTTGACTTGTTATCACAATTGGGCCACAGAGACTCAATCAATTTTGGGAGCTGAGTCAATTTATAGACCCACAGCCCCTTAAACAAAAGACAGTCTAAGTCCACTTGAGGAAAGACTGTCAAGCATTTTTGCTGCAAATCATCCTCTTAGCTTCCATAAAAGGACTGGCGGTACCAGTGACCGCACATTGTGAAAGCAAAGCTTCCAGACGCTAGATCTGAAGTGATGTTAACTCCTGGAGACCCAGCACCCACTACGGTCCACCGGGCAGAACAGAGGGTTAATGTATCCCAGGTGATAACCGTCCATCAAGGCTTGAGTGTCACCTGTCCCACAAAGCCACAGAAGTTGGACATGTGCATCTCCATTACTGTGGGGGAGGGGCTTATACAAGACTGGGCTTGACCAGGTCCCAGTGGAAGAAATGAGTGCATGAACAGGAGTCTAGACGACACAAACACCTCTTCTGTAAACCACATCCATGACTTTATTAGGAGTTTTGTTTCCCATTTCTATGACTTTAACTCTACCAATTTAGAGTTCTTGGAATTAGGACAAAGTGGTGCTGAACCAAAGGTATCTGTTGAAATCTCCGTGGGGTGTCAGGCGATTCTAACGTGCAGTGAGGTTGCGAATCACCTATTTAAACAATTTTCCAACTCATGAATAAGAAAATATTGTTGATTAGTTATCCATCTCTATCTATCATCTATCTACCCTCTATCTATCATCTAGCTAGCTCTCACGTATCTATCTACTTATCATCTATCATCTGTCTACGTGTCTATCATCTATCATCTATCTACCTCTCTATCTAACTATCATCTATCTGTCATCTGTCTAATCTATTTATTTTAGCCTGTTTCTCTATCTGGTACTTCATCCTTATAACAGGATGGAAAGGCTGCCACAATCTCCTATCAGTTCACGATGATGGAGCTTCTGGACACCTGACATGAGCAGAGACCACGAGAACTGCGTCAATTAACCCTGAGAAGATGTGAGGAAGCAGTGGGAGGAGGCAGAGTAACTACCTGAGCAGCTGAGAGGCCGCCTGAGGCAGAGAAGTCCCAGTGACCCCATGAGCCAAGAGCAGAGGCAGAGCCGGGCGAAGGAGCAACTCCTCCTTCAAGTCCAACAATGATTCCCTTGTCATTTTTTGAATACAACTTTTCATTCCGTCGTTAGCCCACACTCATCCTCGTGGGCAGAGGCTTCACTTACATATGATACGATGCTCTGCTTTAGGATTAATTAGCCTAAGAAAAATTCATTCATATTTGTCAAACGAACGACCTGGAGAAACAGGAAACTGAGCCTCAGGTCTTATTAGGAAACCCTTCTAAAAATGCCACGTTACACACAGAATAAACTGCCTTGTGATGCAGAGTGAACTGCCATGCATTCCTGTGAATGGGGGTACGGCCTGGGGTTGCTGCTTGGAATGGATGATCTGGAAGGTTCCATCTTGCTCTGAGCTTCCGTGTCATTGTTTGTTTTTTAACAAGGACTAAGGGTTCTTGAGTTCAAGACCACCTGAACTTAGAATCTGTCATGGGACCTCATGATAACAAAAGTTGCTATTGACTAAAGCATGTATAAGAAACGACTGATCTCAACATAAAAAGGAGGTTCCATGAGATGAGTTAGTGAATTTTAATCAGTTAGGGGCTTTTTATCAATGGTTTTCATAGGAACTAAGAACTTAGACTATGATATTAGAATAGAAGTAATTTTCTATTACAATGTCTTAATTTAACATTTGAGATTTTTAAAGAATTTGTGAACATATTGCAGGAAAATGAAATCCTAACATTTCTCCTTCTGAGATCCTTATAGACAGAGCACAGAGTCTGCTCGGGCCCTCAGTGGACTCTCAGCCTGAGTTCTGCGTGTGGGAGCTGGGGGGCCGGATCAGCGGCAGCCGTCACTCCCCACAGACCACATCGGGGTGGAAGGTCCCCCAGGGGGACCACTCTCCTGCATCACCTCCTTCCAAGACGTTGTTAACCTTTGCACCCGGATGTCAGACTGAGCGATTGCCCATCATCAATTTTCTTTTTTCTCTGGATGTCTCAGAATTTGCCCAATAAACTTAGGGACAGCTCGCTCTCTGCCTTGTCTGCTATGATGTTACATACCAACACAGTGTATCACAAAGAGGGAGATGGTGTGTTTATGCCCATATTATATATTTGTATATTATGGGAATAAACATATTTTTGTAGCCCTAAAGTAGTAAAACTTGTCCAAAGAAGGAGACAGTAGGTAGAGTGATTAAAATTCATTTTATGGCTCTCTTGTGCTGAGCAGAACTGACATTTTTTTTTTCTTTTAGAATTAATTGAAGCTAGAATTTACTCTGAAAAATGAGGGTATGAAACTGAGTGATTTATGAGGTCTTTTACAAATTTAATATTTTTATGAACTTTATGAATCTGAAAAATCGAGATCATATGTCTCATTAACAGTGCTCCAATCATGTCTTTTGTGTCACATAAGAATGTAGACATAGAATTTTATGATTTGTTTCAAAAATATATTTGTATCAGTCAAATATTTGAATAGCTCCATTTATAAGTTTTACACATCATTTACTCGAAAATTTGCTTCTTGGATGAATGCCTTTTACTTTCCCTGGGCTGGGATGAAAGTTATTAAGGGGTGTACTGTCTCTCTTTGAATTACTACGTGTTTCCTCACGTTAAGAAAGCAAACTTTTGCAGAAATTGGGAAACTAACACAAATATTCAGTTTAGAAAGTAAATAGATGAGAACACTTCATCCATGAACATAAACCTAAGCCTGTAGGACCCTCGAGACCAAGAGACGTGTTTATCCCACACGTGAGTCTTCACTCCGTGCCTGGCCCACGGTAAGGGTCGACACACACGTCCTGAACGAGGAAGCGGGCGAGTGCAGGAGCAGCAGCACATCTAGTGAGAGATCACCAACAGACTGCGCGCTGGTCTCACGGAAATCCCGCTATGCAGATTGGAGGACTTTCCGCCCCTACTTGGAACTAAAAGTTGCTCACTAGACAGATAAACACGGATGAACGTGGGCACGCCCACCCCCCGGGGGATGGCAACACGTTAAAATCTTGCTCAATTTCGCTGCGTCAGGCAGAATGAACTCCTTGCGAGGGACTCTCAGGACACAGCCTTTTGCTCCCGGGTGGTCTTCCCGCCTCAGCCCCTCCCCCTCGCCCTTTCCCTGGCCACGCTGAGCTCAGGCCACTGCATGTGGGCCGCTCCCCCTCCCTTCCTCTCACTTCCCAAGTCCAGCTTTATCACCGTCTGCCACTCTGGGCCACCCTGAGCACCATGCGTTGGTCTGTGCCCCCACTGCCCCTCATCACAC
Organism: Equus quagga; assembly: GCF_021613505.1. NCBI lineage: Eukaryota > Metazoa > Chordata > Mammalia > Perissodactyla > Equidae > Equus > Equus quagga. The sequence goes on from NC_060271.1 coordinate 138,600,236, forward strand.
GTGTCCAGGCACGCGGCCACATTGCACAGACGCACTGCAGGGCTTCTCTGTGCCCAAAGGCCAGAATTAATGCTCCGGACTGGATGTTCATTTCACTCCTCCTTGTATGTGGGAGTCTGACCTGACACTGGCCAAGTCCATGTCCACGGAAGCAACACTGGGCAGATGCCCGCTGACCCACATGCCACACGCCATCACCTGGGCAGAGGCCAGAGGTGTGCATCATGAGACATCCTCCCAGGCAAGTGTGTTACCTACAAATATGCCAGAGGGAGCCAGCATGTGGAAATCCCGACAGACGCCGCTCAGCATGGCCAGCAACCCTGAGGCCCCCAGCTGGACTCCTCTACCCCTTGAATTTCAATCCTCCCCTTTTTAAAGCTGGACCAATGAAACTTACGTTTGGTCTTTGTGGGCTTTTTTTTTTTTTTTTTAGGAAGATTAGCCCTGAGCTAACATCTGCTGCCAATCCTCCTCTTTTTGCTGAGGAAGACTGGCCCTAAGCTAACATCCGTGACCATCCTCCTCTACCTTATATGTGGGATGCCTACCACAGCATGGCTTGCCAAGCGGTGCCATGTCCGCACCAGGGATCTGAACCGGCGAACCCCGGGCCGCCAAAGCAAACATGCTCACTTAACCACTGCACCACCATGCCAGCCCAAAATGTACCTTTTATAGTGTCTGTGAAGACCCCTTGCATATGGTTGTGAGACGTGTCTCTTGGCACTTGACACAGCAGGCATTTCATAGCAATCCTTTTGGAACTTGACTTACTAAACCTTTCCAGCTATTTTTCTCCAATTCTAAAACTCTGTGTCTACGAATACACTCAGTAAAATATAAATTTAGAGAAAAATAACTATAATAAAAGAATATCCAATAAACAGAACAAAAAACATAAAATGTAATACACTTACCACTTCTTCATGGGTTGCGTTTTCTACATTAATGCCATTAACCTGAAAGGATGACAAATTAAGAATTTTGAGGGTAATAATGGATTACTATATCTTTACAATTCAAATGCAACAAAGCTAAGGATTGACATTTAAAATACTGACCTGTAGGACGGCGTCTCCTATAAACAGCATCCCTGTTTGGTCAGCTGCAGGGTCGCAAAAGTGGCAACAGTGTTAACAGAAGTTCAGGACCTCGTAACCTTTGTTATGGTGGCTGCTTAAGCTTAACGTTCACAGCAACTGGAATGGCTTGTGTGTGTGTGTGTGTGTGCACGCGTGCCTGTGCATGAATGAGTACGCATGTGAGAATGTGAGCACGTGTGTCAGTGTGCATGTGTGTTAATGTGGGCATGCATGTGTGTGCACGTGTGAGAGTGAGAGCGTGAGCACGTGTGTCAGTGTGCATGTGTGTGAACGTGAGAATGCATGTGTGTGCACGTGTGAGAGTGAGAGCGTGAGCACGTGTGTCAGTGTGCATGTGTGTTAATGTGGGCATGCATGTGTGTGCACGTGTGAGAGTGAGAGCGTGAGCACGTGTGTCAGTGTGCATGTGTGTGAACGTGAGAATGCAAGCATGTGTGTGTCTAGGTGCCTGTGGGTATGAATGTGCATGTGGTGAGTGAGTGTGAATGTGGGAATGTGAGGACGTGTTTTCAATGCGTGTGTGACTGCGCGTAGACGTGCATGATGAGGGGAAAAGCCAGCAGCACAGCCCCAGGCAGCCCCCAAGAGCAAACAGATACCTAATTGTAAGCACATTAAGAGAGTGATTTTCCAAACTCAGGGCTCGTTTGTGTGGAATGCAAATGTCACTCCCCCAGTGAAGGATTTCATTACCTGCATGGAAAGTCTGACTCCCATTTTTCATTAAGTCTACACAGACAATAAAACACGGATCCCAGAAGCCACTCAGCCTTTTCCTCTCTTTCTTGGGAACAAATTTACACAAACTGCTTTAATTAAAGAGACTATGCCGAGAATATTAAAGGAAAAGGGAAGAAAAACTTTGTAAAGTTTGAATAAAATCTCTGCAGTGTCATTTCCACTTAACCCTTCTGCCCTCACAGGGGCCGAGGGAGAACTCCCTTCAGTAAGACTGAACACATTTGCACAAATGTAAAGCATTTTTATAGATTTTTGTGTTTTCATACAGATTTTTTTTAATTTATGTCTTTGATTACATACTGGAAACCAAGCAATAAGCTATTCTTTTAACACTGGAATTCTCTTTAAATTCCATGGATATATTTAATGTCAATTGTTAGTATTATTTCTAGTTATGGACACGTATTAAATTTTGTTGAAAACGAAATATAGCCTTTCTATTACTGAATGTAACGGTGCTGATTTTAGTAACTAATAGAGCTCTCATTGACAATTCAGCCTTTGCCCAGAAAACCTTCCACGACCCACCTGGTATGATCCATGCTCCCTCTGGCTCCCTCAGTCCTCTCAGAATCTCTCCCTCCCTCTATCTCTCCCTCTTCTGTCTGTCTGTCTCTCTCTGTCTCTATGTCTCTCTGTGTCTGTCTCTGTGTCTCTCTGTGTCAGGGGCTCAAAGCCCAGCAGGTGAAGTTCCGCATAATACAGCACAAGTATTATTGATCACTGATGATACAAATATTCTGTGAAATTACGGATGGTAAAATCTGCATCCAGGTATCTATAACACAACATGAGAGGTGTGAACGATCTTCTGTGAACCTCAGATGCAGGACACCTAATTCTGTAGGGTGGGGTGGGGAGATGAGAAAAACCAAGCACAAGGACGGACATCAGAGTCCCGCCTAGAGGAAGAAGAACAGGCAAGAGGGGACGCCACAAAGACAAGGGTCCACAGCTGGGCATGGCGGGGGCGGGACGGGGAGAAGCCTGGGAGAGGTGCTGGGTGAGGCAGGACAAGCAGGACCACGGGCCGCGGTATCTCGGCGCAAGGCCCTGTACTTCATCCCATTAGTAAAGGACTCTCAGAGCCGTTTAACCATTTCTGACCCTCCCTTAGTGACCCGCACAAACTTGCCATGCAGAGAATTTTAGTCGAATGATACTTTTATTCTCTGAGTTACTATGGAAAACGGTATCGAGGTGAACAGTGAACTCAGGCAGTGAGGACTCCCACAGTCAGTATGAAGTCTCTAAAAGCTTAGACAGCAAGGCTTTCATTTGCAAAATTATACAAATCTATTAAATAAATATGAGCATATATAACCGTACATGTAATTATTCCAAGTTTACACATGATGTGATCTAGTTAAACAATATGTGTCCAGGTGTCTGTCCTTGACATGTCCTTGCCTAGAACTGTCTGACTCCCAGCCCTTCACGACCTGTCTGAAGCCCCAGTCCTCATCCTTAGTGTAGATGGCTTCTCCAGGGTGCCCAGAACCCGCTGCCTCCCTGCTCCTGCCCCAACCCCCCTAACCAGAAAGTGGGACCACCCTCTCCAGGCCAGGAGACCACCCTCTCTCCAGCTGTGGGACCACCCTCTCCAGGCCAGGAGACCACCCTCTCTCCAGCTGTGGGACCACCCTCCTAACTGAGCCATGCACTTGAGTCTTCACCTGGGGCCCTATTCTCCATACTGATGTCAGACTGACTTCTTACACTGCACAGCACATGATACACCACCTACCAGTAGCACCCACCTATCTCAGAACCTGAACACCTGAGCAGGGCCCTCAAGCCCACGTGACGGGTTCCACCCAACTCCACCGCTCACAGCACTCCAAGCTGCTCTAAGTGGCCTCGTGCCCCTCAGAGGCCCTGCCGGTCCCCGCAGCCCATGACCTTCCCCACGTGCGACCCTCCCCAGTTTGGGCCTGGTGACCCGTGCAGGCCTCAGCCCACGGCACACGGTTTCTGCTGTGTTTCTGTGTCCTACAGGCCCAGCTGTGGGGCCATGGAGGGGGTCAATCTGTCCTTGTTCATAAACACGTGAACTCAAAGCGCCTAGTTAAGCTCCGTGGAATCTCTGTAAATACAACTGAGCAGAAAGGAATTCCAGACACAGACATGCAACAGTTTCTAGCCACTCCGCTTCTTCAAGCATAAAGGAAAATCAGCTTGCACCAGCTTAAATGTCTACATAGATGACAAATATCATATTCTTTCCAAATATGTATTTCCCCATTTTAGCCACAGTTATGAACTGAGGTCTAAAATCAGGCGCTTTCTGGCTCCCGACCACTAGCTGAAGATGCCAGAGAGGGGCCTGACTGACAAACACAGACTCATTAGAAGAGGACGCAGAGCCATCATTAAACACGTTCGCGGTGTGTCAGAGAATAAGCTTCGGTCTTTACTGAGACAGTGTAGAGAGAAGATTTCTCATTGTGCACTTGTTTCACCTCAGTCTGTATGGAGCTGGGAGATCAAACCTCTGGTTTTAGATGCATTAACTTTTGCAAAACAGAACGATAACTGTGGAAGGTCACTGACTATCTAGTGAAAGAGATAATTACAGATTAAAATTACACATATCGTTACTCAGGAAAACAGCACGTAACCCGTCACTTAAGGAGCTTAATGAAGCTTTTCTGACCCTAAAGCTAAAATGGAACAGAGTTCTGTTCTGTCCACAGGTGACCCATGTGCCTGCGATCCCACACGACAGTGGGAAACGCACTGCCGGGAGCCCGATCCCCTCCTTCCAGCTGAAGATAACATGATGTGGGTGAGATTTCTCAGAGCTCTGTCTTCCATCAGAAGGATGCCTTGATCTGAGATGGCCAGAAGCCACCGGGAGGCAGCCGGGGACACGCCCCTGGGCAGGACCAAGCACAGCAGTGCAGCCCTGCGAGGGGGGCCCAGGGAGCCGCCAGGATGGAGGGCACCGGCTCCCGCCCTAAATGGGGCGCTGACTCTGTGATGTGAGGTGTAATCAGATGAAAATGAAGCGGGATTCAGGGTCTGTAGACAACGCGTGCCCCCAGCATGTCCTGCGTGCAGGAACATTTGCTTTGAGGAAAGTCTGATTCATTAAAACTTTTCTCAGACCATGGAAGAGTCTTGTACGGCTCAGCCGAGGCATTTTCTGTCTTGATTAGAGCTGAACGCCCAGGGACCCGATCCTGGAAGCAAGGCCCCACGTGGCTCCGCGTGCTGCTCCCCCAGCCTGGGTGGCCTGTGATCCGAAGGCCGCGCTCAGTGTGAAGCTCGTCAGAACCCAGGCAACAGGGAGAACGGCCCGAGGACCCCGCATGAGGTCGTGTGCACACACCACCACGGACGATTCCCGAGGAGGGGAGTTCACGAGCCCGCAGCCATCCAGGTAAACAGCAAAGCATTCACAAGATTTCCAAGTTTCTGAGAAAAATTTAAACCCTTAAAGAAAAGGTGCAAACGCTTAGTTGACTACAAGTCAGGAGTTTGAAGAGAAAATATTTTTAACTTTAATGCGGTCAGAAAATACTTGCTGATTTATTCTTCCTTTCCTCCCCTCCACTCTCTCTCTCCTGTTTGTGAGAAACACAAGTCCCTCAGCTCCTGAGCTGGTAACACTCTGAGGTCGTCTCAACGACAGACAAAGGGGAGCCCATCTCTCCTCATCCATAGCCTGGTCCTCCAGGTGGAAAACTGGCGCAGCAGCTGCCGCCTCTGTGTGCAACAGCCCGGCTTCCTGGAACCACTGATCCTAAAGTAAACCTCGGTTTATCACTTCTTGAATGATCAAGCTTCTTCAACAGAACGACTTGAAATGGTCTTGAGACAATTTCGTACAAGAGTTATCAAAAATGTCACAGAACTTGGGGCCTGCCCAGTGGCACAGCAGTTAAGTGCACACGTTCCGCTTCTCAGCAGCCCGGGGTTCGCTGGTTTGGATCCCGGGTGCGGACATGGCACTGCTTGTCAAGCCATGCTGTGGCAGGCGTCCCACATATAAAGTAGAGGAAGATGGGCACGGATGTTGGCTCAGGGCCAGTCTTCCTCAGCAAACAAGAGGAGGAGTGGCAGCAGAGGTTAGCTCAGAGCTAATCTTTCTCAAAAAACAAAAAAAAAGGCCCAGAACTTTAAAAGATTTTCTTCTGGTTCAAATCTAATTATAGTTTAAGGGATCAGAGAAGGGGCCGTGTGCCACACAGCTACATGTAGTCATTAATAAAAAGCTATCAATGGCTGAAGTGTAAACGCATCGTAAGAAGGAGGGAGGGTGAACCTGGGGGCTGGGGGCCTAACACCAGCGATGGAGACGTGTTGGCTCAGTGGAGGGAGCCGGAAGGAGATCGGCTCCCAGACGCCAAATGAAGGTCATTTAAAGACTTTCCAAGTAAATCTCGGAAATGTTTTTCATTTGAGGGACGCTTTTAGTCCCAAAAAAACAAATTAAAAAGTGGTAAAATGGGCAATAAAATAAAGTAAGGAAAGTTTGATTTTAATTTAAAATTTCAATGAATGCTCCTAAATAAAATAAACTCTTTGGTCAAATTAAGCTTGGGCTGTGGATTTTAGCTGAAAAGTGATTCTAGTTTATTTCTATGGTAATCCTGCCATTATATCATAATTTAAGATTGAAATGCTACATCAAGTATTTTAATCCATATGAACATTCAAACACGCAAAAATGGTACGAGATGTTTTCTATTTCTTTTAAACTTGTTTTTTCAAGTCAAATTAATTGCTATTATCTGTAATGTTATTTGAGGTTATGTAAATGCAATTGTTTGCAGCACAGTAATAATAGAAATAATTTGTTCCTTCTTGCAAATTAATCAGCCTTTGTAAAATTAGACTCTTTTGTTATATCTGGGTAATATTATAAAATGATAATACTTCTTAACAAGTCTTAATATTAACTGCTCTGAATTTTATTGTTTGGATTAATAATGACTAAAAATTACTGAGCATTCTATGTGTCAGACACTCTTCAGAGTCCTTTGTAAGCACCGACTCAGTTCAGCCACATGACAGCCCCCGCGTGAGGTGGAATCATCACCCCCACCAGGCTGTCACGTGTGGGGCGGGCAGATCCGGGGTCTGTCCCACAACCTCGGGCTCCAGAGCCCTCTGCTCATTCCCAGCTCCAGGCCTCCACCACGGATAACCGGAAAGTGGAATCGTGGCTCAGCATGACACATACACGTTGTCAAAGAGGATTTGATAAAATTTAGGAGGTTGCCTACATTCTCTCTTTTACTAACTGTATACATTTCCACATAAAAATATAACTTCTCTGATGACACCACCAAGAGGGAAGTGTTTCTTTGTAGATGATTTACGTGGTGTTGAAACAACAGCAGTGGGGAGATCTGAAATTATACCCTCGGTGACTCCACGCCAAGGTGAATGAGAAGGAATGTGTGTTTACACAGCTTTCCCCTGGGTCCTGGGTAACTGAGAACATTCTGACCTGGCCTAAATCACAAAACGGAATGTCAAAAGATATATTATATTATGATATTATCCTAACAAATAAGTTTAAATTTTGTTTAAATAAGTAAATTTTAAATTTTGATTAAAATTTTAATATTTTAAACAAATTTTAATTTTGTTTTAAGATTAAGGTTTCTGAAACTTTACATAATTTTACAGTTTAATTTATTGTTTGGCAGACCAATGTAGAACAGATGATATTAAAATTAGTGAGAGAATATTTGTATATGACAGTTTGGAGAAAAACAAGAAAACGGGTGAAAATAAATGGAAAAGTTGTCCTCAGAGATTAAAAGCTAAAAAGAAAAGTGCTTCATAAATTAGGTAAATTGGATCATCATAAATGTCGGATCTTGAATAATATGGTCACTTTTGCATTTTCTTTGAACTTCACAACTCCTCTGTCTCCCAAATTTACAGCCGTTTTCGAAAGCACTCACTTTACAGTTTTGTGGATTCGAAGGATACCACAACACATCTGTCTGGAGGCAGCAGAAGGTGGGTGGTTTGCCCACATGGTCTGAACTTATGCACACACCACAGTTGGGCCCTTGCGTGCAGACCTGGCTGAGGCCGAAAGAGAGTCCTGACCTCTGGGGCTGAAACTACTTCTTTCCAATGTCCTGCTAACACCAGAGGAGAGAGTGCAAAATACACAGGCTGAGCAGGGTCTCCGAGGCCCCAGCCAAACACTGTCTTCTACCGAAAACTGACTCTACAGAGAACACACCAGGCAAGTGTTAGATCATCTCAGCAGCCGCTACGCAGGGCCCGCACCTCACTGCTGGACCTCCCCAGGCTGCTGCGACACTGCAGTCCCGTGTTATTCGTAGTAATTATTATTCGAATCTACTCTGTGTTACTAGATAAAACAAAGAAAATAGTTAAATTGGTTTTAATTAGCATTTAGTGAAAAATGTAGAAAAACTATTACAGTATTGATGATGGGCTGCAAGACATACCCATTTGTAGAAAGGAAGCTCTAAACTGGCCTTCCCAAGTGACTCCCACCCTTCCAACAGGCTTTCTTTGCACCTGTGGTGCTGCCCCAGGACCCCGAGGGCCGGCTCAGGAAGAGCAGCGTGAAGGCACCTCTAAGACAGAGATTTTAATCTCCAGAAGGAGGACCCCGAGCTTCTGGGAAAGAAATATCTGCTCCGCGACTTGAGTACAAGACTTTCTCAGGGAGCTCAAGAAAGCTGGGCCTGCCACATGTCTTTACATAAAGTAAAATGTTTCATGAGGTCTTGGCGGGGTGTGTGGAAAGGATAGAGGAACCAACTTAAATGGGCTCCCACCAGCCCAGGTGTGACAATCTGAGTGTCAGAAAGAAACTGCCATTGTCGTTTCTTAAGATGATTTCATTCTGTAAAATATCACTAGTCCCAAAGGAAAAATTAAAATTTATTTTCTTATCTAATTTCATAGCACTATATTTGGATTTGTTTTATTAAACTGAGAAAAATATATTGTTCTTTTTGGATTGTGAGTTTATTCTCAGAATGTGCAGAAACATAACTATGCAAAAGATTATGCCGCCATTTCAACAAGGGGCTCTAAAGCATCTCCTCCATGGATCTGGGATGTCCATCACATGATGAGTGACAGGGCCTCCCCCTGAGAGAACTGGTGAGCCCTCACAGGTCCTCAGGACTCGAACTGCTGCACAGGCTGAACCCAGGAAGGCTGATCACACATGCACGCGCAATTTTTAAATTTCCTGGCCAAGAAATTGAGACCTATGGGTTCGTTTGCCTGTAAGTCTTACTAACAGGGGCTCTACAATTATTAATCAGTAGACTTGCTCCCCACGAACGTAAGGGGGTGGCCCAAAGACTTTCTATGACAACCAGCGACCACCCACTTTCAAGAAAGGTATTTTAAATGTTATGAAGATAATTTGTTATAAAATGTTAAAGAGATTCGTCAAGGCATTCTCTTGACAAAAACAAGAGGCTCCATCAGCTGGTCTTAATCAGTTTTGCAATGAGCCATCGTTGACTCCAGGACCAGGTCTCAACCCATCAGGAGAACTATCATGCCGGCCCCACTTGGCCAACACAATCAAGAGTCCGGGTTCCAGATGGCTCACAACCCCCAGCCTTCTAAGGGGTGAGTTATCATCTGTAATATGCACACAACGATAAAACTGCTAAATTACATAATGGAACATTAATAACTGTTTAGAATGACAATACAGACAAAGCTAAGCTAATGCGGCAGAAACCTGGCCTTCACATCTAGCTCAATGTTTGGCAGACAGGTGAAAGGGAAGCACGACGAAATCATTAATTTCCAGTGCCTGACTTACCCCAAATTTTACATTTATGTCTATTTACTAGAAGAGATGTATGTTTCTTTGGGAAATAATTCCCAGATGATGATGTAGATCCGCATATAAACAAAACAAGAGCATAATGGACGATGAGTTAAAAAATATTTCTGCAGAGCATCAGAAGCAAACATCATCTCGTTATGTCTCATAAAGAATTTGATAAATGCCCATGATTTACTACGAAATAGCTGTCATAGAAGGGTACTCTGCAAAGGAGCTAAATAGTTAGAACCATGCATGCAGCTTTCTTGGAAAGTTGTTTTTAGAAAATTCAGAAAAATGAAAGGATGACTACTAACTCCTTTATCTTCTCTCAAGAAGAGAACCCTCTGGAAATGGCCGGCATAAAGGCTCCGTGTTGTTTATTAAAGATGGATTCCCTTGCTGGGTAACTTAAATGTGAAGGGGGGAAAGACAGCATTTTTCTTTGAAAAGGAAAGGCTGGACACGTATTCTTACTGTGCATACTCCCCTCACCTCCAGGGTTGGATGAGCAGCACAGTTTCGTAATCACAGCCTACGTTGTTTCCCAGTGGTTCCCAGATCAATAACGCAGAATTCATTTTTTAAAAATCAATGAGACCTGCAGAGAGTAATGTTAAGTGGACATGAAGTGGACATAAAGTTAGCATCTCTGTCTACACCGGTCCAGCTGATGTCCAGTGGCAGTGGCCGGGAAGAGGGGCGGTGTCCAGGCTCCCGTCCCGTGCAGGACCTGCCTTCAATGGCCCCACTCACCCACCTCGTGCTTCCTGACACATTTTTCACCCTTCACCACACCACAGTGATGGATTTTTTTATATTGACAGATGGCATAGAATATTCAGATTGAGAGCAAGGGTTTGAGAGAAGCAGAGGGAACCCACGCTTACTGTTTCCACACTGTGCACCGTGTGTAGATGTGGGTCCCTTAAATGAGTCAGAAACATGCAACAACTATGGATAAACGTATAAAGCAGAGATTCAGCATGTCGCAAAGCCCACTGCAAGTAGCAACCGTCCACAGTGCAAGCTTACATTCAGATCAAAGGGGTATGTTGTCCAAATTGTTACCTACATCCACACTTGTGTAAGAATGTACGTTGCTTTTTTGCTCATCCTTTTAAAGAGCCCTCATGTCTTTATAAAGTCCAGAATTGGGTGTTGAGTAGGCTCTGATTTCATAGTCATGATCCGATTACTCAGAGGAGGCAAAAATAAAGCAAGAACATCCCTTACAGAATGGGAAATTACAGCTTCGCCCTGTGTCTGCCGCACCATCCTGTCTTTCTGTTCCGTTATTTATTATACCATCTTATCTTCTTCCGAAATTTACTATCAAATCTGCTGTGTTAATTGTCTCTTGTTCGAAGAGAAAAAAAGTTTCTCAATTAAGAATGAATTAAGCAGAATATAACCAATTTTAAAACTTTTGAAGGTTATATATTGTAAATCTACAAGAAAAAAAGGTGGTAGAATGTGAAATTAATGTGTTCTGTATGAGTCTTTCCTTCAATAATTTAGATTTAAGATAACTCATCCTGGGAAAGATTTCCATTGTGGGGGTGGGGTCGGGTATTAGGGGCCCTGAATGAGTAATGCCAAAGTATCAGAGGAAAATGGAAGCCTGCCAAGAGACAGGCGCAGATGCGCACCAACAGGATGGGTGCTGGGGGAGAGCGGAGATGCAACTGGAACCCAAAAGGGAGCTGAAAGCTCCATTATCTGTTTTTAAAACTTAAATGTTCTCGTCTTCACATTTATGAGAAAGAAAACAGAAGGATAATAAGTTATTTCTATTAAAATTAAATCATAAATAATGTGTTGATGTCAGAGATTTGTTAAGAATATCAGCTCTCTCTGTTACTCTCTGTTGTTGCATAATCTGCACCGATGTCTCAAAAACAAGCCACTCAGGGCTCTGTAAAATCCCAAAGTGACTGGAATTATCAGAGAGAAAGTCAATGACCTTCAGTGGCTTTTATCTAATTTTCCAAGAATAAAGACATATGCCAGAATATCCCCCTTCCGGACAGTTCTGCACCAACTAGAGGCTCACGTCTGCACCATGGCTTCACACTATCCTGGGTGCTATTTCACACACTGGTAAGATGCCCGCATGTTCTCGCGGTTGCAGCGAGTGAGAGAAATATTACGTGAGCCCACACAGTCTTTTCAGGTACATAACATCGTGATCCCTGATCCTCAAAAATAAAACCTACTTCACCAAGCTCCCTGAGGACACCTACACCCTGAGCTCTGAGAGACCTGGTCCGACTGCTTTCCATTTAACTGACACGAGTCAGTCACCTGTGCTAGGATGAGTCGGACCCCACCTGCAGGGATCCCCAGGGGCCAGTGCAGGCCCAGGGGGACCAGCCGCTCTTCAGTCTCGGGAGTAGACTCAGGGCCCTTGGGGTTTGAACACTGCCCGAGCTCACCTCCAGAACCCTGCCCTTGGGCTCTCCCAGCCCCGAGCTTCAGTGACCCCATCTGCACGAGGGGCTTCGTGTTCTCCCCTCCCAGGACTGTGAGGATGAACTGTCAGTCCCTGACATGGCAACAAGGATTCTCTCCCCTCCTTCAAGGGGCCCTGGGGGACTATGTGTTATCCATGATGATATACTACATCTACTTATTATTTTACTTATATTTAGATATTGACATCTAAATTCTCAAAGTAATTTAAGGGATTTCAGTACATTTGAAAGTATCACATAAATTTAAATTGAAAAGCATTTCATCTTCCAGGACGGCCCTCCACAGTGGAAGTTGGCACAGCCGATGACGTCAGGAGAATTAGGAGCCACGACACAGTGGGTCCCAGGCCAGCGCCTCTCGGGCAGAAAGCACGTGTGAGGCGAGCACCTCAGACGCTTCCCGTAGCCATCAAAACTGGATTCTCTGCGGCCCTCTGCCTCCCTCTGATCTGAACAGCAAGTGATCTGTCAAAAGTGGGACTCTGACAGCCCGCCAGTTTGCTTCTCTGCCTCAATTTCCCTCTTAGCGCTCAGCTCTTAGAGAGGAAGTCTCCTCCCATACAGAATTTAAATTAAACCTGCGACACACAACATGTGTACTTCAGGGCTTTTAATACATCTAGCATTTCTTTTTGAGGTTTCAACACTTCTCATTCAGCTACGGAGTCAATTTTATTATCCCTTTCAAGTTCTATTTATTTTGATAGCGCTAAAAGCATGCTGTCACTGATTCATGAAAAATGAAGAGGAAGGAATGTCGAGATACTCATTCCATGTGCTGTGTCTCTAAAGAGACCTGGGGAATGGAAAAGGGGACTCCCTTCCCTCTTACGAAAGCTAACTTACAGGAAAAGCAGATTTTCATTTATTATAAGAAGCAGGGGAAGAAAAGTTTGACCTAAAAATTCCAAATCTGGCTCCTCGCTCACCCACCCCAGGTGAGAGGAGTTTCTTGTGCATTTCTACACAAACCTGGTTGGACCCAGGATAAACCATCTAAGGCAGAAGAGGTCTATTAAATATTTACAGACCTCCAGAGAAAAGTTAGAAACTGACTTATTCATCACTGCGGGCACGCTGGGCTGCGTGTCTGTACACATTTTCCTTTTCGAAAGCCATTTCCTTACAGAACGGAAGGGAGGATGGGGCGGTCTCCAGGCACTGCTTCCAGGCTGAGCGGCAGCGTGATTGATGCCGAAGGCACAGCCCGCTGCTCTGAACTTCGAGACGCCACCGGGCCGGTGCAATGAAATATTTAAGGCCTTTAAAGTATCATTCAGACTCTTCAGTCTGCTATCTGCTCTCCGGGCTCCTATCAAAATTTACTAGGGCCTGCAAGAGGGCAGGGGTCACGAGGACCTCCACAGGAACACGCAGGTGCAGGAGTCAATGTTTGGACGGAAGAGAGGGAATCAGAAGGGAAATGTGAGGATTAAGGGAAAAGATTTAATATTGAATCCCGCAAGATTAATAACATATCACGGACATGAAAATAAGTTAATCACAAGTCCACTATAATGACGGCATGTTCACAGCAGTAAGGCACCAAGAACAGGCGAAAGTTCTGGAGAAAAACGAAGAGCAGAGGGCATCAGGCGACCTCACACCCGCACCCTGGAAAACTCAGACATCCTGGACGTCCGAATGTCGTGTTTCAACAGCTCTCAGGGCCGCGGCTCCAGAGGTCGAAGGTCCGGGCGGCTGCCCTGCGGGGGCTGGCAAACCACTATTGCACACGGCCAAGGTTCCCTTTATTTTCCCCCTTGGTGCAATATACGTATTTGGACTATAGAAATGGTTACTCCGTGTACTGTGTAAGCATCTTTATGAACAGTCCAGGGCATTGTTTCCAATCTAACGCTCGGCTGTAATTTAAGAGCTCTTGGGAGAATCCATCGTTTAGCTGAGGATATTTACTTGTACGTAACAATGAAAGTTCCATGTGCAGGACATTAACAGTTCCAATTCTTTGTGCCCTCCTAATGGGAGGAGCTCCTCCCCGCTCCTTTTTACTGCAATTTTCTGGGCATTTCCTAATTGTCCCATCTGTCTCCTGAAGCAGGCACCCACCTAGCCACGGGGTCCAGGCCTACCCAAATTCTCACCAAAGCGGTATGACGATGCCTGAGTCAAACTGTGCCGTGAGTGAATTTTATGAGCACATAATGAGATGATACGTTGCAGGAAGAACTGGATTTTGAGACAAAACAAATCTACGCTTATATCTAAACTGCCTTTTAGCGGAAGCTAAAAGTGGGCGAGGCTTTCTCTTGCTGTTTATTTCCTGACCTGTGAAATGTGAAGAGCTACCACTGCCTTCTCCATTTCACAGGGTTTTCATCAAGATTCAACGAACATGAAAGCCCTTTTCATACGACAGAAGCTTTATACCAAAGTAGGGAATTCCTGTTAAGGTGAGAATTTCTACTCTCAAGTCTTGCCTCCATGTCTCCCTTCATTCACTCTTTATATGTTGTATGCAGCTTGTTTAGGGTTTCTAAGGTTTTGCTATATCAGAAATACTACATTTAAATTTCATTCGATTATAGAGGAACTCTTCATTCTTCCTTGTTTTTATACAGTCTGAACGGGGTAATCACTAATAGCAAGCTGCTGTGATCGACAATAAAAAGGGGCATGGGAGAAATATACAATGCCGCTTTATTTTCCAAAACATAAATGTCATTAAGAAGATATGCATTTGACTCAAGATATCTTACACCTTTGAAACCGAGAACGAAGGAGTTAAAAAATCTTCCCTGGGCAAGAAGAAGAGAAAAAAACCCTGAGATGAGCTTTGCAACCTGCGGCTGTGCGTGCTCAGCAGAGCCACCACTGTCCAGAACGAATCGCGTCTCTCCGCCCTCCTTAGAACACGCGCGAGCCGACTTTCCCAGGACGTCAGGGTCCAGACGTCAAGACCCAGCCTCACAAGGCCAAGCACAGGCTGAGGATGAGAACTAACCAGGAAAGTCCAGACAGTCCAGGGAAAAGAAGTTCAGCCTTCAAGGCTGGTGGGAAGGTGCCAAGAAGTATGGCCATATGTTCCCCCCCACCTAAGACCCCAGACAAAATCCCCTACCTTTTTCCCTTCGAGGAGGTGGATCTGAGTTTTCACTCCCATCTCCCGTCTTGCTGCCTTTCCATAATAAACCTCCTTCCGTGCCACAAGCCCGGTGGTCTAGTTGTTGGCCCACCTGTGCAGCAGCTAAATGACCCTGTTTATGTTCAGTGACACCTTCTCGTTGTGTGTGCACGTGTATCCACAGGTGTGTGTGTTCAGGTTCATGGGCAGGCACAGGTGTGTGTGCCCCCTATGCATTTATCACGGAGCATGTGGGCAGCCTCTTGGGTGAGCTGGAATGGTGTTTGCATCCTGAGCAGAGTGTGGAAAACTGAGGGAAAGACAGAGCCTCTGTGGAGGGAAGGCCGGGTGGGCAAGGACCTGTGGTGCCTCAGGGCAGAGGGGAGGGAAGTTTGGCCACAGGAAGGGGCCCGCATCATGGACAGCAGGCAACCAACAACACTCAGCAGGGCTCACACGTCCAGCCTGAGCCTTCACGTTTCTGTGAGCAGCAGAGGGCCACTGGAGATTTTTGGGCGAAGAGAGAGAAGAGTCAGAAAGAAGAATGATGCTCAAGGGACGTGGTGTGAACAGGGATCTGCACCCTCTGTGTGGACACCGCACCCACAGAGATCATCGCTGATTCTGGTAAATCCTAAGTAGTAACCTTCACAGAATAGCACTAAGTGCTATGGTCTCCTGCGGGTTTAGGTTTCTCACTGGAACTCTCGGTGACTGTCATCCCCAGTGCCTGGCACGTCATCCCAGTGAGCACACATGCCTCCTAAGCAGACGGGCCTCAGCAGGTACACTGGACGCCTCGCAGGAGCAGGGAGGGAGAGAGCAAAGCACAGAACCTCTGAGAATTTAAACGCCTACGCGGCTAAGCTCAACCTCATACACAATGGAGGGCTCACGCTGAGGGCCGGCTGGGTTCAAACCACATGACAGAACCCAACAAGCCTCTCCATTACACCATCAGAGGAAAACCACACAAACCTTTTCAGTCCTAAGCACTACCTCCTCAGGAAACCATTTGTCCGGGGCCACTCTTACCCTGTGAGGTGACGGCACGAATGGCAAAGGTTTCTTCACTTATTTAGACACCGCGCTCCTGTTGCTAAAACTAACTGATCACCTTCCCTCTTCACCCTGATCAGCCACTCGAGCTGCATGAGGCGATGCCAGCAGTTCTGTGCACCTCGAGTCTCACAGGAACAAGCGAAGAGCTCTGACCATCAGCATCACACGGCCTGGACGGGGCAGAGGCCACTGGTCAGAGCCCAGACCGCATGCCTGGCCTCAGCAGAGCCACAGTGTTCTCAAGAGAAGAGGAGACAGAGCTCGCTGGGTAGAAGACCTGGAATGCTTCTGAGAGGCCCTGTGATGGCTGAGGAAGGGGAGCCCAAGGCCACTTCCCAGCAGACTTCTAATCCATTCTTGGCACAAAAGTACACAGGTTGGGAAGCCAGTTACAAGCTTTGTTAACAGAAGAATGAAGAGAATGAGGATGTGGGATAGCTGGAAAGGGCAGGATGCCAGTAGGCACTTTATCACAATGTGGAGAATGGTCATAAATATTAAGCCAGGAGAAGAAGGGCTCAGTGCTGTGCCACGAATAAGGACTGGTCCAAGTTTTAAAGAGCAGAGCTAAATGAACAGACCAGACCCTTCGTCTCTGAGGAAATGAAGCTACTGATGGCATAGTTGTGGTGATAAAATTGAACTAAGTTCTTTCCCAGGCACTCTCAAGTCATCGCCCTGACGACAGACTCGTCCGCTCAGATGGTTCCAGCAAATGTCAATCTCAGTGAAAGGAGCAAGACACCCCCACAACTCAGGGGATGGGCATTGTCTAAACATCTCATGGTGACCTTGCTCCCTTGGCCTTTCTGCAGTGAGTTTGAGGTCAGTGCTCACGGATGGGATGGAGAGGAAAGAATGCTGTGAAGGCTTTCTCCCTGAATTAAAGGATGGAGCCTCTTGGGGAATGGGCCCTTCCATGTCTTTTTTGTTCTACCTGGACAGAAGACCATTGTCTTAAAATGTAGCTGCCATTTTGCAAACATGAGGCCACACACTTGAGAATAAAACCTCCCAAGCTAAGGATGGCTCAGCAGAAGGATGGAGGGATGCTGGGGCTAGAGAACCTCATCAAACACTGGGCTCCTTGTTAAACGAGACAGACAAACTTCTATTCCTTCACTATCAATTGAGGCTATTTCACAGCCAAACACATCCCCCTTTGAACCACATTCACAGGTTCTCATGACGCTAACATATCAGGGCAAAGTATAAGGAGGAAATAATGGTGACACAGTAGGCTTCTCAATCTGGGATGGACAAGTAAGTCTTTCCTTTTCCCTTTTCCCAGGGTTACATAAATGCAAAAACCTAAAATCTTAGGTGACTGTGTGGACATTAAAAGTCTATTGACTCAACAAAGGAAGTCTACCTATAAAAAGAAAGCTTGATACAAAGGCCTTATTTTTAAATTAATTTGAGAGAACCAATCAAATGCCCTATACAGGTGAATAATCAGTAATAAAATCATCCATACATTGATAGCCCAGATCCTCTAACCCAGCTGATCTGAAAAGATACTTTTTTTTTCTTTTTTGGTTGAATAATTTCACTACTACTACTCCAGAATGTTATCAAAATGGTAACACGTAACCCCAAGCAATATCAACAGAAGCAAAGCAACAACCCAAAGAACGCACAAAAACAAGAGCAGAAGTCAAGGAGAGATGTTCTCCAGACACTGCCTTGATTCTTTACAGACGTTCAAGAGCAGTGAGCAGTGTCACAGAGGAGCACCCAGACTTGGAGACGGGCCACGTGGGTCACGTCTTCCCCATGTGCCAGCTGTCAGTTGTGTGTCTGTGGGCGATCCTTTTCATGCATCTCTGCCTCAGTGTCCTCATCTGTACACTGAGGGTGAGAAAAGCAGTCCTTATCTTGCAGCATTGGAAAAGGTCACTGATTAATGCCTGGAACGCAGAACGTATTGGCTAAACTTAAACATCTTTTCTTCATGGTACTATCCACACCTGACGTAACGTCGCTGTGTCTTCATCTGTCATGTGTCTGTCCTCGCTGAAATGCACACACGCTCCACGTGAGCAGGGAATCAGCCTACTCCTCGCTCCTCCACCCTCGGCGGCGAGGACAGTGCTCACACACCCAGCTCTGTGTCTGTCCCTGAATGAATGAGTGAGTGAGTGCCTCTACTCATAGGATTCATGGATGTTTTGTCTAATCTTTCTGAAGTTTGAAGGGATCAAATGACTCAGAGAAATTTATACTGACAACCTGAAGTGGTTAAAGAACTGAAGGAACTGAAATTTATGGTCAATGCTGAATGTCCAAGAAAAGATAGTTTCAAGTTTCTGCCTGTTAGATCTATGACATTAACAAACTGTCCACTAAGCAAAGTAGTAACAGTGGTGGATTTTCCTCATAGTATAAACAGCTCACCAGATGTTACAGAATTGGTAGATCTGCATGTTCAGAACTGTATCTGCAGGGGGGCGAGCCTCAGACTCGTGTCCACCCCGGCCTCTGCAGATGTCCGGCGGTGGGCCTGAGGCCATGGCACCAACCTCCCAGTGGACTCTCAGGAGCAGGCGAGGGGGGGGCTTGGAGCGGGTGAGGTCATCAATGGGCTGCACCTGAAGGGTGCTGTCGGATCTCTGGACACGTCTGCTTGGCTCGCTTCTCAGGTAATTCACACGCCCACGGGGGCTGAGAACCACTTCCCAAGGAACGAAGGTACCAGTGGGCATCGCCAGCCCCGTGGCTGCTCTTCCGGCCACTGGGTGCCTCGTCAGGCTCCCTGCTGCTCCTACTCCTTCTCACACCTCTGTGGTCTGTTGTCCTCTCTTATCTACATGAAGCCCCCAGGAAATCAGCTGAGGTCCATTAACTCAAATGCCTTTTTACCACCCCTCAACCCTGTTCCTCCGGCTGACTTTACACACGGAGCTCCAGTGCCCAGCAAGCAGGCGCCTCACGGTATGCTTGACTCCCTGCCCTCCACCCTCTATTTCCAGCACTCCCCTGACCCCCAGCACCTGCCTGTCATTGAATGCGTCCCCGTTCACCTGCTACTGAGGCTGAAAGAATCATGGACCGGTGAGGCGTCTCCCTTCTCTCAGGCATCACAACTGACCCTGAGCCGTGCTTGAGGCTCACCTTCAAAGCACGTCCAGAATCTGACCGCTTGGCCCGCCTCACCCATGTCCCCTAGTGCAGCCCTCTGCGCGCAGCACTGGCTTCTAACTTGCCCCTGGCTCCCTAGAATCTGCTCTCCTTACTGCAGCCCAAGCGATAATACGTAAAACAGATCTTTCACCCCACTTTTGAAAAGTCTTCAAGCGACCCCTCTTACTCATGAAAAACATCCAAGTTCTTTGCAAGGACTCCAGGCCCTGAACGACTTGCCCCTGTCTTCACTCAGGGTCTCCGCTCCCCCCAACCTCAGCCCACTTCCCGTCTGCCCTTCCAGCTGGCGTTCACTCTGTTTCTGAAGCAAACACGCTCATTTCTGTATCAACGTCTTTGTCCTCCCGCTTCGCACTGTCCGGAAAGCTCCCGTCAAGACCTGCTCACGGCTTACTCCCTTTCACTCAAATATTCACGTTAAACGTCGCCTGCAGAAAGGTTTTCACTGACCACATTACAAAGAACAGTGATCCTCAGTTACTCTCCGTTCCCTAACACTGCTCAATGATCTCCACAGCAGTGATCACTGTCTGAACGTAGATTATTTACTGCCTGTTTTCTGCAATGGAATACACCCTCCACGATGGCGATGTCCCCACTGAAGGCCCAGAAGAGTGTCTTTTCCATAGAAGTTACGCATTGCATGTGGTTGGATAAATTCATGGACAGATGACTGAATAAGTGATTTTACATTCTGCTTTGACCTACAGTTTGCAGCCGCCTCATTCCTAAAGGCCTCGCCAGGCACAGAGCAGGCTCCTGAGTCCCCACGGGAAGAGACTGAGCTACACAGAACTCCCAGAGATCTATGCCTTTCTTCTGGGGACACTCAGACGCCTACCCTCATCAGGAGACACAGCAGGGTGCCCATGGTCTCTTGTGGGACCTGCAGTGTTCCTAGCTCTCTTCACAACCCTGAGTTTGCAATCTCCCTCCTCAAATCCAGACTCCCTGGGTAGCTGGACTGGGTATCGGTTCTCAACGACATATGCTCGCTGCCTCATGCGTGCCCCGCAGCCTCGTGCACTTTGGGGCACTGAGGTCCCACACAGTCTTTCTCCTGACACCAGACCCGTGTGGCAGTTTCACAGAGAGACACACGGCAGCCAAGAGCCCGCCCTGTGCAAACGCTCATCCTCCGCCAAGCACTGAAGACGTACCCTCATCAGACCAAGGCCTTGCCCCTGGAGCTCACAGAGCATCTGACTGCGCAGAGGCGAGGGCATAGAACATGCAGACAATGAAGAAACAAGGACACCCCTCTAAGCCTGGCAGCAGCACAGAAGCAACCTGCAGGAGGCGCGGGGCCGGGAGGGCTGCTGGCCGTGATCTCCGAGTCCAGCGCCTCAGTGCGTGAGCCTGAACCCAGGTGGGGCCATGGTGATGGAGAGGAGGGGTAGGCAGCAGGGCGAGGAGACCAGCTGGACACAGAGGCAGGCCCCTGGCTTTCAGGACGAGCTGTCACCCGCAGGAGCAGGAGGAGGCGGCGGAAGAGACGAGGCTCTAGTTAGAGACTTGCTGGTTTGAGTTATTGGGACGCCTCCCGGCAGCCGGGGAGAAGAACCTCGGGTTCAGAAGAGAGCTGTGTCTGCACATCCTGACTCCAGAGCTGTGAGAATCTGGGAACCTGCTGGGCCCAGCACTTCTGAGCACCCACCCGCCCAGCCGGGACCCCGGGCTCCGGCCACTCTTCGGCTCACAGATGGGGCACACTCAGGCGACTGGCGCCTTTCTTAAAGCCGCAGCCGAGCTGCGTCACACGCAGCCTCCTGACCTGTTCGTCCCTCTACCAACCACGTAGATTTTCTCTCTGAATTGAGCATAAAGTCCTCTGCTTTTGTCTGCTCGTTTATCTTACTCCCGTATCCCCGTCCTTTTCTGAGACTTATATTCACAATCACAAATAAAAAAACACACTAACGAAAAAGCACTGGGAATGTTCACAAAGATTAGAGAAGCAGAAACGCATTGACACTCCTCCCTTCAACTATTAACCGGCCAATCCAAAGGTGGACAGCGGTGCGGAAGTAAACACCAGTAACACACTCACACAATTCACGCCTCCCACGCACAATCTCACTTTAAATGCCCCGCAGCCCCGAGCATCTGCCAGCTCTTCAGCTCCACGACCACTACACCCGACACGCACAACAGAAACGCCTGAGTCCAGAGCAATCATCCTCTTTGTTTTGAAATGCTTTAAAAACCTCCAAAAAATTGATCGTTTGATTCAGAGACCTCTGTAGCTCTTTCCTGTCATCTATGGTCACAATTAAAAATGTGTTTTCCTATAACACTGAATTTTTTGTGTGTCACCAGAAAAACATTATCAAGGAGCACAAGGGGGCGCCCCCTCCCCAGGGGCCCTCCATCCCCAGAGGAGCTGAGGACAGAGCTGTCGTGGGTCCCTCTGCCCTCCATCTCAGATTAAATACAGCCCCACCTGCCATGAACTGCGATTCTGGTCCCGTAACTCTCACTCGAAAAGGGGACAGTGCGCTGTCACGCTGTCTCCTGAACGTGCTCTTGGTAAAAATGGGTCTTCACACAGATGCAAATCTGGCAGTGCATCATTCTGCTAAAATCTCTCTTTTCCTCAAAAATGAAGTCAAAGTCAGCGTGAGGAAACTCACAATGCATGCAAATGGTCCCTACAGCCAGGGACTACCACCGAGGCTGGGCGGGGACCCCAGGCCCCAGCAGTCCCGGGGCTGCGGCAGCCGCACGCCATCCAACTCGGGGCTCACGGCTGCGTGATCAGGGAAAAGAGTAGGAATGTTCTAAGGATGAGCTGAGCTTACTCCCCACGTCACCCCAAACCTGCCTATTTCCCACTGAGAGTGGCCGTCCCCCGTCCCAAAGTCTGGTCCAGAAGGTCACCACAGCCCTTGTTTCCGTCCCGTTTCAGGTCCAAGTGCTGGGTGAGCCTGCCTCCCTCCCTGCCCACCTCAGGCCTCAGGGACAGAGGTGACCCCCCCACCCACACAGGTGTGCCCCCCAGGGGGGCACCTCCCCTCCCCGATCAGGCAGGATGTGTCCTTCTGGAGCCACGCAGACAGGAGGAGCCACCCGGACAGGAGGAGCCACCCGGAAGCGAGAACCCGATTAGGAGCTGGAGCAGGTCTGCCCTCTGATGGGGTGATTTCATGGCACCAGAAAATCCCCCTTTCATGGAAACTACCCTCCACCCAGGAGCATGGGGCCAGACATCCCGTGGTCACAGCCCCTCTGTTGACAGCGAGCTGCAGTAAAGGCAGCTGCTTCCTGGTGAGGATTCGGGGAGCTGTGGTTTCACTCCGTGAACAATTAATGAATGAGCTAACCCAGCACCACCACGGCCAGCCTCATCCTCGGCCTCCTGGGAAGCTGCTGCTGGACGGGTGCAATGGACTTTCATATCGGAAACGCGGTGAAGACCACTGATTTCTTCTATATTTAACTCCCCGCAACGTTTTAACCTGCCTCAGATGACCCAGTGCTCACCCACCGAGCGGGCGGTGCCTCTGGGGGGCCTCTCATTACACCACACTGGGAGTCAGTGTCTCTCCTAACAGCTGCGGCATTAGAGGACATGGCAAAGGGCAGGGTCATGTCAGGGACAAAATGAGACACAAGCACAAAACTAAAAGAGCAGCGTGAATAACCAAGCAAAATAAAGAGTTGCGGATTTTTATCACTTAAATATATCATCTTCCAAGCTGTCGCAGCGCATGCACGGGTCGTTTGGCTGTTTTACCTGCGTGGTCTTTGAATATTTTTGATATGACGACAGGGACTCTGTGCTCGGCGCCTCCCTGGAAGACAGACAACGGGAGAGGGTTACGGTCAACAGGGAGACGCTCACCGAAGGGGAACGTGGCTGGAAAACGTGTTCATACCTTGATGCTCAGGCCCAGGCCGCCGACAGGCTGTCTGCGAAGTGTAACAGTTCTGTGCTTTAAAAAATTTTAGAAAACAAACCAAGTTTAGGTTAAAATGCACTATCGGAAAGTGAACGCAAAATGCGTCTATAACTTCTTAGTTTAAACTTGAGTAACTGTTTAAAATGCATTTCCAAAGCAACGTTGCTTAAATATTACAGTAATGACACAATTTCAAATCTTAAATCTGTGGTATTACATATGGAAACACAAACATTGATAAAAACAGGCCCTATTACACGCGTTATTTAAGATCCACGTGGCACTCCTGCAGAGTTGGTCATCTTACGCCCTTTTGTCTCTGGGAGCATAGCCCCGTGAGGGACATGACTGGCCCACGTGTCCCCAAGTCATAAACAGTGAGGTTGCAACACACTCAATTCTGCTTTAAAACATGTTCTCTTTCCACTAATCCCAAAACTGGCTCCCCTTTCCTCATACTTCTCTGCAGAGTTCAACCTCTTTGAAGCTGCTTTTTAAGTAATCCATATGAATCCACGAGCGATGGATTATTTTTCTGTCCTCTGACACAGGCGCCTGACCACGTGTAAGGTGTGGGTGGTGACGGGAAGCTGACAAATGCACGCGCCCTGGGTAAGGACAGCCCACGTCATACACACTAAATCTCATGGCAGACGGTGTGCACCTCTGGTGTGATCCGGACTGACCGTTAACCCACACCCACCAGATACGGGGCCTCGCGGGCGTGAGGCAGGGTGGCCAGGAAGAGCTGCAGTGAGCTGTGGTTTTACCTCAAAAAGGCATGATACTAACAGAAACGGCTTTCTTCACTTTAAGGGAAAGTGTAAGCACTTTGAGACGAACGACTCTAGGAAGCGTCTGCGTTTGCAGGGCAGGGGCGGGGAGCTGGGCGTGGGAGGGACAGTGTGGGGCTCCTGCAGGGAAGATGCAGAGCCAGAACAGGCCATGGAAACCTGCTGTGGTGCATGCAATGTGTCTCCTCTACAACCTGTAAAACCCAGCTGTAGTTTCATTCTTAGGAATGAATACATTATCTGCTGAAAGGAGAGAAACCAAAAATTAGAGCAAATATCCCTTTAAAAAGTGTATATACAGAAACACATAAAAAACATTTTAAGTGAAATTTTACTGTTTTGAGCCTTTTTCCAAATGTAAGTTTTTTTTGTTTTTGGCTGAGGAAGACTAGCCCTGAGCTAACATCTGTGCCAATCCTCCTCCATTTTGTATGTGGGTTGCCACCACAGCATGGCCGATGAGTGGTGTAGGTCTGCACCCAGGATCTGAACCTGTAAACCCAGGCCGCTGAAGCGGAGCGTGCCAAACTTAACCACTAAGCCATGGGGTTGGCCCCTCCACATGTACCATTTGTAACCGATGAAACATTTACAAAATCATATGCAGAAAAGAGCCGGAATTCAGGGCCGTTAGCAATCGGTCTGACTTCTTCCGTGTCCCAGACTGTATTCCAGGGAGAGAGACAGTGAACAAACTTACTCTTGTGGTGCAGACACTGTGGGCTCCAATTAGAACCATATCTAAGAACTTCTCTGAAATGCCAGGAATGCTTCTTGTCCACACAGAGTCAAAGCACAGCAGGAGCAGAAGCAGACACGACTGTGAACCCCCATGTAGGGGAAGCTGGAGATGCTCCTGCCGTGAGAAGCACCCCATCCCCCCTACAAAGACAGAGAGTCAACTTCCCACGACAGCAAGTGTCTCTATGAGTGTGAACGGGCAAAAATGGAGGAGGGGAGTCACTCTCTCACCCTCCCACCCAGTCACTCACTCTGCAAGCACTGAGCTCCTACTATGTTCAAGGCGTGGCATGGGGACGGGGCCAGCAGTCTCTAGTGACACATCGCACATCTCATGCTTCCAAGAGACAGTTTCTGAGCAAGAGAAGACTAGAAAACTGGATTATCCGAGGTCATGTTAACCAGGAATCTACTTCATGGAATTTCTCACACTGTTCAATACTGTTTTCCAGTTTTAGCCATTAACATAAGCATTTGAACCTCACCAAGAACAAGCAAATGTCCATTAGAGAAAATACATTTCGAGAAAAAACAACTGGGTTTCTGCCTTGACAGACTTTGCCATAGAGTGACGATTTAAATCTGTCACTTTGTTCACGTACAGATCTCAGGGAGATAATTCAAAGGTGATATTAAGAAGTGATCACCCGCGGAAAAATGAGTTAATGACTGCCACAGTCGGGACTAACAGTCCTAACAGGTGGGGAGGGAAGATTACATCATAAACGTGTCTAATGTTTGTCTGATGGAACTCGAAGACCCTATTATCTATGGCTCGGGCTAAGCCAGAATACTCTTTTTCCAAATATTTGCTCTGTGAGATCTGTTATAATTGCCTTTCCGAGCACATCTGCCCCAGTCACTGAAATCTCTGCAAAACTGGGTTTCTGCACCTGCAAAATGAGGCTTTGATCTGTGAGCCTCGGGAAGTTGCTACGGACTGAACTGCGTTCCCCCGAGGCTGCTATGTTCAGGCCCGAACTCCACGTGTGCGTGTCGGGACATCTGACTATCAGGAGGGAAAAAGGCTGAAGGAGGCAGCAGGGTGGGGCCCTGGTCCTACAGGACTGACACCAGGGCTCGCTCACTCGCTCTCAGCACCGCAGAAAGGCCAGCCCGGACCCAGCGAGAGGATGGCGGCCTGGAAGAGAGCTCCCGGGAAGCAGACGGACACCAAACCCTGTGTGCACCTTCGTCTTGAACGTCGGCCTTCACAATGGTGAAAAATCACTTCCGTCGTTTAAGCTGCCCAGTCCGTGTGTGGTACTCTGAGCTAAGACAGAAGTCAAGTAAGATAATTATGGGAAAGAATGTTGTAAACCATCAAGTTTCATTGAAATATCAGAAATATGTTTAGTCTCTTCTACGACAAGTTGTTCTTTCCTGTCTTTTAAAACTGCCTCGTTCAAGCCTCAAGGAATTCTAGTACTTCAAACTCGGGAAGAAAGGTTTTGCTGACCCATGCTTTCATAAATGAAGATTATGTACCCATCGGGGTCCTAACACGATACTAACATTATCACGTCCAAGAGCTTCACATTTCAAAACACAACTTGTAAAAATGAGTGGACAGTGGAAGAAATAAATAAAAAACAAGACTTCCACAGCTTTTAACTGATGCCACCCTGCAGCCCCGCAAAGTCACGGCTCCTCCTCGTCCTGACTGGCTGCGACCCCACGGCCAGAGCTGATCATCTTAATTTACAGTCCTGGTAGAATTTTCCACAGTGGTTCTGATGGCAGACATCTAGACAGAACTAACGTTACCAAAAGGTATGTTTTAATTCAAACAAAACAGTCGTTCCTCAATTAGTTTGCTCAATACCCACCCTGCAGAGTCAACTACCCAAAGGATCAGGTGCCAGATGACCATCTGACAAGAGGTCAACTGGAAAGAGAGGCTGTGGCTGGAGGGACCCACTCCATTTAGACGCAATTTTTCCAGAAGCATGACTTCTTCCTGTTCCATATTCAGGGTCCTCACTCACCATCAAAGGAACAAATCCAGAATACAATCAACATCTATAATGAGACTTCTGGAGAATGAAGTTTAGAACTAAGGTAACTATTTAATGAATTCATCTCAAATTCAATCCAGCCCTTTTTTTCACAATCATAAGAGATAAGGTCCTTCAGAAAATATTGTTCTGCATTTTATCATTTAATCCCAAACTATGTTTTGACGTTTAATTCATGTTCACATCTTGGTAGCTGCCATCACTGTAATAAGACTCAGCTACCTCCACATTATCTTCTGACTATAAATATTTTGATATAGAGCTGTTTTCAAAGACACAGATAATTCTTACCCTTTATATATTTTTCAGCAAACAGAAGAAGTGACTTTGGGGTATTAAAGTTAGATTTCCTACTCCGGCCCTCTAAAGTGTTGTTCTTCAAGTCACCGCTGCACGAAATGTGTGATCTGACCACATGTTTTTACTTCAGACAGTTAAACTGTGGATTTAACACTAACTCCAAATTTGTCACAGCTGCAGACTGATGTTCGGATTTGAAGACTGCAATTTCCAGAAGGTGGGATTTCAATCAGTCATAGAGATAAAGTGTGTCATTGTGACCTTGTGCCGCCAGGCCTGATATCCTTCTCCCCCGCCCCTGAGCTTGTTCACTGAAAACCTTCTTGTCACAGGACGACCGGACAACTGGAAGTGTTGGTGCCCACCCCCTTCTCCCTGGCCCCCCAGCTGCACCCCCTCCCAGGAGGCTGTGCAGGACAGTCTGGGCCACACCTTCCTTGCCAAGAACAAGACGGACAGCGGGAAAGGCCAGTGACAAGGACATGAGTGTTAGTTTCTGGTGATACAATTGAAGGGCCTGAAAGAGAAATATTTTAAATTAGCAATTTGGAGAAAGAATTTTTGGAAGTATTCCATTTCATACATACACAAAAATACCTTCAAAAATTCTACTAGTATTTTTTTTTTTTTCCAGAAAACGGTACGTTACTGGATTTTACTATTGGGACTGGCGTGGAGGAGGGGCTGTCAGAGCACTAGGCGTCTCACCTTCCACGGAGCTGGAGATTCTCTCTGCGTAGCGAGCACCCTGCAAGGCATCCTTCAGAATGGGCCAGTGCCTCCCTCTCCACTCTTTTAAAATAACTGACTCCAGCAAAATTTCTTTAATCTGATGAAGAGCCCGGATTTACCACTTGAAATGAAATCATCCCTCAACAGATTCAGGTAGTGATTTCAAAAGGAGGGCGATTTGAAAACTCTTGGGCATATTTGTTCATTTTGGGTGTTCAAGCCATATTAGGATTTAAAAATCAATATACTGGGCTCAGAGTTTCTAACCGTGTACTACAACTTGTAAATTTTAAAAATATAAAATATTGCTACAGTACTCCAACTTGTTGAATTGCTGGAGTCCAGCTCCTGGCCAAAATCCTCTGTGTGAGCTTTCAGATCGGAGCACAGACAATTACAGAGAGAGGCGGCCCTCCCACTCAGCCCGGGGCACAGACCGTGCAGGGCCCCAGCCCCAGGGGCCACGCTCTTCACATCTGCACTGCGGCCTCTTCATTCAGGGCCTCTGGTCCAGCCTTCCTCGGGTGGGGATCGGGGGAGCCTTGAAGACACTCTACCCACTCTGAATAGTACTCAGCACTCAGTACCTTCCCACCCTCAGTCCTCACCCTCTCCCTGGGCCCATAACACACAGGAGCCTTAGATTCAGGGCCCTTCAGAGGGCAGGGAGAGGAGCCACATCCATACCGATCCAGCTGACCCTCAGTCAGAGCCGTCCGCGGTGAGATGAATGGGGCACCTGGCCTTTTCTCTGGTTTAGCTATGCTTGTACTATCAGAGTAAGTGATTAAAGGCTTAACTTGCATTTCTGGCTTGCTGTCTTAGTCGTCTGTTCCAACACCTGGCTGCTGGACTCTCTCCAGCTCCTCACAATTATTATTCATATAAAGCTGCTGAGCAATAAACACACGTACATTATCATCCTTCAACTTCACTATTCAAAACCTTGACAGAATTCACCACACATGGGTTAAAAATGGATTTTAAGAGAACTTATACATCATTGGAAAGTAAGGTTTACTGAATTAAATGTATATTGGCGATGTTCAAAATACATATTCTTCTTGGGGGGCTTAAGTCCAAACAAGAATGTGCAGGAAAGGCATCCATCAACTCTGGGTTTTTCACGTTTTTCACACAGCAATTTACAATAATGAAAAGGAACGCACTAAATAGATCTACACAGAGCAGGCTGTATCCACACATGTCATGGATAAATTTAAAAAGCGTAATACTTGCAAAATGAAGGTACAACGTCATTCCACTCATAAATTTGAAAAACACAATTAGACTGTGGAAAAAGGCACGTAAAGTAAGAATGTAAAAATTTAAGTAAAACAGGACAGATAACCATTAGGACTCTGGGGCTTTGGTCCTACCTGCAGATCTTTTAAAA
This sequence comes from Equus quagga, assembly GCF_021613505.1. Taxonomy (NCBI): domain Eukaryota; kingdom Metazoa; phylum Chordata; class Mammalia; order Perissodactyla; family Equidae; genus Equus; species Equus quagga. The sequence continues at coordinate 138,629,535 of NC_060271.1, forward strand.
CATGGAGAAATATGAAGCAAATGTGTTGGCATATGATAAACATGGATGATAATTTCACAGGGTTCTGCTGGATTACTTTTAAACTTTTTCTACGGATTATATTATAAATTATATGATTAAAGGAAAAAATGACAGAAATGGTTAGATTATTCAAAATATCTTTGCTATTATGATGTTTAGTTATTTAAAGTTGCATTTGAATGACATACTTTCATAATTGATTTCTTTATAAAGCCTGTGTGTACAAACACATATAAGCTATTATTTTATCCTTAAAATAAATTTTGACACAAACTTTTATAACAAATATGGCCAAACTATTCAGTATTTCAAGGTTTTCATATTTCTTTAGCCAGAACTTTCCTTATTAAAGTGAACTATAGTATAGACACCATGAAAAGCACTTTAATGAGCTAACATGATAGCATTCACGGCTAAGGCAGAGGAGAATCTTGGGAGAGGCAGCCACTGCACAGACGAGGAGGAAATATCTCAATATCTTGCTGACAACTGCATTTCCTTGTTTTGGAAGCCTTTCCACAGAGGCTGCCCGCTTTCCTTCTGAAAGTCAGAATTTACAAGCACTGGTTCGGCCTTGCAGCTTCCTGCCTCCGTCCTGTGATGTTTCACAAGCCTCTTCTTCAGGATCTGCCTGGACCTCTCAGGGCCCCTGTGGTGTCTTCCCATGTGTTTACGCACAGGGTCGCTCTCCTCCACCATGCGGGCCGGTCCTTTGCTATCCAAACAGTTCTTTCGGAAATGAGCCATCCAAGAAAAAACCGTGGTGGCCATTCTAAGACAACTAAATTCCAAACAGGAATTGATCCCTAATTCTAACACGTGTAGAAGGGTCGTTAGTGATTTTCATAAGCAAGATTTCTCCCCATTTAAAGTAAGCCAGTCCATCAGCAAGAAAAATAGAGATTTCCCCGGAGATGAAAGAGTCCAATAATGACTGAATATTTCATAGTAATAATCTTAATATTGGCATACCGCAGAGATCCCAGATCTTCAACTGGAGGGCTAATCGCGGGAAACGAAAGCGCAGGACGTAGTTTTTGTCCTGTTGTTTGGTTGCTAGTTTCTTGGAATCAGGGCTGATCCTTTTCACGAGGTGCCACTCTTTGCAAATATGAACATCTGCCCTTCATCGATGAGCTTGTTGGGGGGAGGGCCACGGCGCCCAGCGCCCCTGCCTCTGACAATGCTCACTGCGGTCACTCTTCACGAGCAGGCGAGCTGGGCCCAGGGAGAAGGCAGAAATCTTCTGAACCAACAACCCAAGTGAGCAAGACCGATGAGGTGGGTTTAAAGAGACGGAAGCCAAAATGCCGTGTGAACACGTACGCAGAGATGAACTTTCAGAAACTGAAAAGAACTGAATTTTCTGTTGCTGTCTTGAGGAAATGGAAAAAATTAAGAAACTAATACACGTTTGTCAATAAACAGATACCATACAGAATGCCGAGAAGGAAATGGGTCCAGTTACCTCCAAAGGGTGGTTTTGCTTTTAAGCTACTTGTAGTTTGGCTGAATGATAAAACATCTCATGGGAGCTCGATCATTACTCTAAGTGCAAGGAAATAAAATAATAAAGATTAAGGGGAAGAATAAAAACTAAAACAGATCGAGGTGGTACCTACTCCTGGTTTACGGACCCAAAGAATAGGAAGCAAATGGGGACTGCATAAAGGATATGAATTCAGGTGGATAAAAGTAGTAATAATGCTTTTGTTTTATCACAAACAAGAATTACAGAATTGTGTGTCTTGCATATTATGTATAGAGTTTGTCAGGGACTGCCACTACTCTGGTAAGTGTCACGACAGCAAATTCATCTGTCTCGGAGAGTTTACTCCAAACTGAAAGAACAATTTGTTGATATTCTTCATAGTACTTGTTGTGTAAGCAATAAAACTAATTTTTGAAACGATTTTAACAAGTTCAACGGATCACTATCATATTCCGAGACAGCTTGTAAACACGTCTCGAGGGTGCAGGACCGTGCTACCAGCAACTGACACACTACTAGACGTCATTCAGGAATCTTACTTCACACATTCTAAAAGGCTCCATTTCTGCACGCATTAACTCATGTGCACAGTCATTCGTAATCCCTCCCTGGCACACTTGTGAGGATGCACATGGGAAACAAAGGTGGAAGCAAGCACGGTCCTGGATGCAGGGGTGTGCATGGTCTCACGGACGGCAGAGCCAGCGTGCAAACATCTGCAACGACCAGAGAGGATGGGCCACGACCCACCTGATCGTGACGGGGGAGTGAGCTAAGAAGCTGGAAGGTGAGGCAGGGCCAGCCCAGGATGGGCCCTGAATGCAGAGCTAAAGCATTCTGCCTGATCCTAATACCTAACCTCAGTACATGGATCTGTGATACGAGCCAGACAAAGCCTTCCTAGAAGGAGGACAGAGCACTGACACCACACACCCTTCCAGGGAAGGGAGAACATAGCCAACGGCTGCACACTCTGCCTGAGGCCAGCATGGCCTGATGCAACCAGATGAGCATAGGATGAGAGGAAGGTGCGGCATCTCTGTGCTCCCCTCCTGGACCTGCTGGGCTCCTAGATCCAGGGACTGGTCCCTCCCCCACTTCCGTGAAATTATCAGCCATCTGTCCCTGATTTCTGCCTCACATCCACCTCCACCCTCCTTTCCAGGGTCTCCGCTCCATCCAGTGACCAGCACTTTCACAACCCTCTCAGTCCCCTCTTTCATTTTTTCAAACTCCCGGTGTTTCACTGCACGACTCCTTCAGACCTATTTCATAGCTCATAGTTTTCGTTTCTAGCATGTAATTCAATGGTACACTGGGATTCTGATTGCCGTGATTGCTTTTATTTTTATTTCTAGATCTCTTTGGTCTGTTATCACATCTGCTGGGTCACTTTTTATGAGGCTTCTTCCTTGTCGTACTTTTATAACCACTTTTATGCCTTCAGACACGATAAACACATGGATTTACATCATGAACCTGATCACTGTAGAACCTGAAGTCTCTGTGGGTCAATTTCTGCAGTTATTTTATTTCTGCTGTCTCTTGCCAATGGTGGCTTTCCTCCTTGTGGTTTCATCCTTTGGTTCAGGGTCTCCACAGCTTCTTCAAACCCTAAACTTGGGAACCTCTGAGGCCTGACTCTCATGAGCACGGGCTTCCACTGATAATAGAGTTCAAAACGCACAAGTTCCTTACCCTCCAGAGCGGGGTGTGTTTGCTTCTGCATGGACCTGGGGCGCCTGCAGACCTGACATCACCTTAACTTCACTCTTAGCTTGAGTTTTCCATGCCTCACAGGAAGCGTAGACCCCAGCCAGATGAGGGTAGAGTTGGGGTTAGGAGTCCTCGGGGGCATTTGTTTGTTCTTGTCCTTCTTCCCTCTAGAGCCAATGCCACACAGGTAAGAATCCCTATCGTGCCCCTTCTATGGGGTGGATTTGTTTTCAAGTTCATTCATGAAAGACGTGACTCTTTGGGATTCATCCTCTATGCAGAAGAGAGGGCCGGTCTACCCCCCTGGCTGGCTCAGCCTCTGCACTGTGTCCTGCGTCCACGTCCAAACGCCTCATCCAGGTCGCGCTGACTGGGAAAGACCAGCTCCAGCGATCGGGGCCCTTGCTAAACTCACACTATTTTCGTATTCATGCAACATCTTCAGAGTTTGGTACTGCTTATGCTTCTCTGAACATCCTGCACATCATACTGCCTTTTGTGCTGTCTCTGCAGATTCACCAGAGAGCATCCCCTGGATTACAAATCAGCAGAGGAGTAGCTAAGATACTGCCTTAACTCTGTAATTAACTCTGTGAGCTCAGATCAATAACTTTCTCCTCCTGAATCTTAATTTCCTAAAGAGTAAAATGAGGCTATGGAGCTCTACATTCCAGCATAAATCTGCCAGGACTTAAAGTACCAAATGCAACACAGGAATCTATTAAAATTTTCTCTTCACAACTTAGATAAATATACATCAAAAGTACAGTGATAATTATAAAAAATAAAGCAATCTAAACAAAAACTCTGAAACGTGAGAAAAAGCTAGCTTCTTCATACTGCAAAACACACACTCTCTTTAGGAGATAATGAGAAAATCCTGAGGTTTTAAGTATTCACAATGCCATGCTGATCTGAAGGGACAGGAATGTCAATGAAATATGGAGTCGCAGATTGTAAACTCTGACGTTGAATCAGCAGATTTGAAAAACCTACTGACTTTATTCAACCGTAAATTTAGTTTTGCTCTATTTTGTGATAGAAATAACATCTATCAGTAGCTGATATTGTGTTTGTTTTTCCAGCAGGTTCAAGAAAACAAAACACAAATCTACCCCTCGATTGTGTCTTCTCAACGGACCATCAAAGATGCAAGTGGAACCAAAGGGATAAAGTCCAGTTAGACTTTGGTTAGGTTACAGAGAACCCAGTTCCCTACAGGCTCACCCACTGAGTAAGTGTTGGATCATAAAGGATGCTGATTTTGAAGCAAGAGAACAGGGCTTTAATTAGTAAAAATTAATTATCAGTATTATTTTATATTAATAAAATGGAAAATCAAACACCTGTGTGAGCTGTACCTCTGACTTCAGGGAGGACAACTAGGGTAAGAGTAGACCCAGCGGCCGGAGTCTGACCGAGGACGCAGGGAGCGTGCTGACGGACACCTCAGCCCGCAGGAGGCCGACGTGCGGCGCTGACCTCAGAGCCCCTGACTGTGTGCCCTGTAACCCAGGCATCGTAAGGCACCTCCTGCATAGCGATGCCGGGAGTGTCAGGCGAGTCACCATATGTAACAGGCGCCGAAAAGCACTGCACCCAGTAAGGGAATAATACACACGAGCAACTGTTTTAGTGGGTCCCAGTGAGAAGCCAATTTCTGCCTGACTTACTATCTTCCTTGTGCACTCAGTAAATATGTGTTGAGCTGAACCTAATGCTTAACTTTCTGTCTCCTGGGATCCACACGGGGACTCCAGGTTGTGAGATGTAAAATTTCCACTCATTTCTCCTGTTGATCAACCACGGAACGATTAGATCTTCATTTCTGCCCTTCAGAAAATAACTGTTCTCAGCCAGGTCCTCCAGCGGAGGTTAACGTGGAACATTCGATACTATGAATACAACGAGACCTGCAATGTTCCGAGAACCCCACGGAGGTGTTCTCACTGCAATTCGAAAAACAGCCGCGAGCTTTGTTAAAAATAGCCCTTCTTGTTCTCCAAATACATGATAAATTCTCACAGCAAGATTGGCTTTATTTTTATAATCAACTGCAGAATACAAGGGTTCAACTTTCCTTCAAACTAATGGGGTTGAACCCAATCTGACTCTGGAGCTGGGATAGAGAAGAAATTCTGAGCTGTCAGATGCAGGCCGAACTTGCCATCTTACTCAGAAACTTTATAATGTATTTCATACACAATAGCTTTAAGGAGATAAAATTCACATACCATTCAAGTCACACATTTAAAGTGTCCAATTCAATGGTTATTTAAAAAAATATTTACAGAGCTGTGCAACCTTCACCACAATCAATTCCAGAACATTTTTATCACCCAAGAAGGAAGCCCCATGCCCGTTAACAGTCATTCCAGGCTTGCTCTTTCCCCCCAGCCCCTGGCGATCACTAATCTGTGTTCTGTCTGTGTGGATTTTCCTATACTGAACATTTCATAAATACAGAATCATAGAACACGTGGTCTTTTGTGTCTGCCTTAACTCAGCAGAAGGTTTTTGAGGTTCATCCTTGTTTTTGTAGGTACAAAAATTTCCTCTGAACCCCTCCCCCAACAATGATCCAACCCAAGTATGTGTGTTTATTCTCAAATACGTTCCCTGCTTTTCTAGAACGGAGGGAGGGAACAGCAGACATCATTAAGGAATGGAGCTGCAGAGCCTGGATACAAACTCACGTGAACGGTGTGTCCTCACCCACCCAGTTATTTCACAGCAGGGCATCTTACTGTCAAGCTTTAGGCATCAATAAATCACTTGAAATTATAAACAGACATTTATAGGTCTGAACATACACCCAGTTTCCTTAGGAAGTAGTCAATAATTTTCATCAAGAACTTAACATTGCATAGAGAATCTGACATTACGAATTTAAAAATTCTAATTTATTTTTCCAGGACAATATAGTTTAGGAACATTAAGTGTTTTCACTATAACTTTTATGAGACTTTCTATACATTATACAATCACTATTAAGAAGGGCATCTTTTAAATGGTTAGTCAATCTTCCCAAGTTAATCCCCTCTTTGCCAGATCTACCCACTTTGGCTGTTCGGAACAAGGGCAGGAAAACAGCTCCAACCTATGGCTGGTGACTGGGCTGCAGGAGGCGCAGGAGACGCATCACATTTGGATGGAAACGGACATTTTAGATAGAGCACTCCATGCTGCGAAGAAAGGAGACCTGGGTAGGTGGGATTTATAAGGGGTGGTGGAGTCCACGGGGGTCTCTAGAGTGAAGAGGGGACAGGACAGGACGAGATCCAGGACCCGGGTCTGAGGTTCAAGGGAAAGAGCAGAAAGGATGGCACCTTGCCTTCCACCCTCCCTCGAGGTGGCTTCTCCCATCCTGACCCGTCAGGCTCTCAACAGACGTCCTAGTCGGCTGGCATCTGTGCCCACTGAAGAGATACTGATGGAAGCATTACACATCGGGTGGACACGTCCTCTTTACTTCATTTCCAGGGTAAAGGTCATGAGGACGCAGACAACCAGATAAGCAAGGGGTATCTGGAGGCTGTGCCCTCCACAAGAGCCAGCGTGAACTGGGAAACCACAATACCTCTGGAATATTCTCAAAAATGCATTCAAAAGAACTTAATTTCAAGGACATAATTTCTTGAATATCAGTTTTTGTGGCTAATGGTGGGTCTATGAGACAGTGACGAAAGGTCGATAACTGACACTGGATGTATATATATGCACACATGTTATCTATATCACCAACTATATACATCTCCACAATCTGAGCCTACGAGAAGAAAACAGGAAATTGATACGGTTACAAAAGTTACAAATGTTACAAAAAAAGTTTTCCCTAATTTTTATTCAATACTCTATTACATCTAACAAATAAATTTCTTGCCCTTAAGAAAATTTCATTTGTAAGTCAAGAGTATGATTGAAGCCAAGAAGGACCATGATTTAGCATGAAAATTCATGTTTATATCCACAGGCGCCAGGGACGAAGCTGATACCCAGCACTGAAAAATACTTTATCTTTCATTGCACATCATTCTAGATGGAAACTCTCAAGTTATTACTATTCTTTCAGTAAACAGATTATCTGTCATATCATATCTTTTTAGTTTCCAATGAGAATAGGTCACGTTTCATTGTGGTGTTTGGGGCTATGTAAAGCTCATCAAGGAAAATACATCATGAAACTAAGAAAGTCAGAGAGCAGCAGAAGGCCCAGTGGCATAGTGGTTAAGTTCGTGTGCGCTCTGCTTTGCCAGCCCAGGGTTCGCAGGTTTGGATCCCAGGTGTGTATCTAGTACCATTCGTCAAGCCACACTGTGGCTGCATCCTACATAAAATAGAGGAAGATTGGCACAGATGTTAGCTCATGGCCAATCTTCCTCAAGCAAAAAGACGAAGACTGGCAACAGATCAATCTTCCTCACCAAAAAAAAAAAAAAAAAAGGTCAGGGAAACAGTTAATGATACAGCCCTGAAAATGATATTTTGTTTTGTGATAACAAAGCCAGCAGTTGGGGACGTTTAAGTTACAGCGGAGTGGCTTTCCATCAGCAAGCAGTGCTAGAGGATAACATTTAAGTGGCTTCCATCCGAGTGTGGCCTTCTTGGCTCATCAACAAGACACAGGGTGAGACAGACCACTGGGCCTGGGGTGGGGCACTTACATTTGCACTGGGATTGCTTCCACTAACACAGATGACATCCTGCTTTTGAATTGTCAGTACCTCTTTCGTTAGCTTCACCCGGACGTCATACGCATTTCCGGACTCTTCGTCGTGCAACAAAGCGATGCCGGTCTTAGTCTGCAGAGACAGAGAGGACACAGGAGAGGCGTGAGGTGGCACCAGCATGAGCCTTGTCCACAGCATGTCCACCCACCACATACGAGCGAGACCTGCCCTCTGCAGAGGAGTCCGCTGATTTATCACCAAGAACGCAGCTGTGAGTAACTGTTCCTGAGCAGTGTTTACAGGAATTATATATAACAGGCTTCTAAAGAAAATCAACCAGGAGTTTTTTCAAAAAGCTTGAAAATTCTATTATCTGTAAACACAGGAGTGACAGGGTGTCTAACGCACACTGGCCCCTGCGTGTCCCCAGAGACCTGGATCAAGGAATGTGGGATGCTGTCGGAGCACCAGGCGCTTTAGACTCATCAGATGCTTCTGTTAAGTGGCAGGGTTTGGGGGGGGCCTCCTGTGCGTCCCCTGGAAATGCAGACCCTCAGCCCCATGCACCCCATCGACTGAGCCAGAACGTGCATATTCCCAACAGGAATATGCTAGCGCGTGAGAGCCATCACAGAGTGAAAAACTGAGTGTGTTTCTGCAACTGATGGTACTTATTTACTGAACGACCATCCACAGGCAGACCGTACTGAGGCACGTGAGGCTAGCACAGAGGCCACTGGACACACAGACCAGCGAATGCGCCGCTGCGATCCACATGGGACCTGTTACAAAGCTCTGATCTGCAAACATGCGCAGACAGGAGTCCTAACGGCCTCTCCCAAGCCCTTGGAGCATCAGTGCACCACGGGGCACACGACCCCCCAGCAGCCACTGGGCTCACAGTGGACGCGATCCTCCCACACGGGGATGGTGAGACCTCGAGGGCTGTGCCTGCGGCATCTCCAGGAGCAGGTGGAGGGGCCCGTGGCTTCCTCGTCACACCTTTCTAATGGGGCAACGGCTGTGTGGGCTTTGGGTGACCTCCCACACCTCTGGGCTCCTGGCTGTCCAGACCCCTTTCCCTCTCTGCTGTCTCCGAGGGCCAGCTCCACCTGAGTGACCTGCAAAATGGAAGCACCCGGGCAGGGGAGCCAGCCGCAGCCCAGGAGCGTAACTCAGATCATTAAGGCCTGACTGGAATTGCAGACTCCCAACGACGGAGACTAAGTCCAGCAACAGCCCTCCTTCCCTTCCGTCAGCGTCGCACAGCACCGCTACACACCGCCTCACCGCTCTGCGTTTATTCCCACATCCCACGCCTGTAGACCCCAGACTGGAAACAGCCGGAAGGCCGGGACTGGTGCGTTTTCATTCTTGTTCCTGGAGCGGCGAACAGGAAGCTCCCACATAATGGGTCCAGCCGTGTGACCTGGACGATGGGCGGACTCGAAAGAGCATGTGCTCAAATGGGCACACTTCTTCTGTATTCAACCTGCCTGTAGGATCCAGAAAAGCAGCCGTGCTTGTGCTAAAGGAGAAGAACCTGAGAGAAGATGTCCACGTGGCAGGTCCCAAGTCCCCCAGCGGCAGATCTAGAGCTGGGAGCCGGGTTCCCTTCTGGGTTTACCTTCTCCTTTGACCCACACACACGACGGCTGGGCCTCACTTCCCGCAGAAACAGCTGTAAGGATGTCCGGGCCCCACGGCCTGAGGAGGACACCGTCAGCCCCACCTCCACGTCCCGGCTCTGCCCGCGCTTCTCCCTCCCCACAGAGCTCACGTTCTCCCCGAGACCCCATGCCCTCACTCCCAAGGTCAGGGTGGGCCCGGCATTCAACCTGTCCTGCAGGACGTGGCTGCGAATGCTTCCCACAGTCGTCACCAGCAGCCCCCAGCACAAACCTCCGCTGCTGCTCTGGGGGGTCCAGACCCTTTCACGTCGTCCAGGACACCAGCTGTGTCCTTCCCACTTCCCAGCACCCCTTCCTGTGTCCTAGAAACCATCTACATGCACAAGCACAGTCACACGTGCACACACACGCACAACTACCGCACAGCACACATACCAACGTGCTACCGTCGGGCAGGAATACCAGGTTTGGCTCATACGGACTGAGCCTACAGTGGTACAGATGGAACCCAAAACTCAGAAGGAATTTCAAATAAAAAATTAACTCAGAGGCAGTGCCTGCAGAGAGAGGTTGTTCAGAGTGTGGTATCTGAAGGCACTGCGCATCCTGTCTACAAACACAGGCTTTAATCAGCACAACGTGGGCCTCTCTGTGGGGAAGTGTGAGACTGGGCTGGCTTCTCGCACTCCTGCTGCAGACTCACTGGCACATTTATGAACACACCCGCAGACAGACTTGCACTGAGCTTCGTTCAGCGAGGGGCAACCTCCATGGGCAGGACTGCTGCCTCTGTGGAGCGGAGATGGCAGGACATTCAGGAGAGGACCTGGAGGCAGCTGCTGACGAGGAGCGTGCTCAGACATGCAAGGTCAGGCCCCGGGAGGCAGATCCAGGACCAGGACCCGGACCGCAGCGTGCGGCTCCAGGGACCCGTCACCAAAGGCCGTCACGAGCCCAGAGCAGCTCTTTCTGAGAAAGGGGCTTATGCTGAACTTGGTATTTAGAACAAAAACTATTTCAGTTTACATCAAAAAGTACAATTCTGATCCATTTAGACTCATATGTAAAACTCACACTGACGTACAATATCACAGCTAATTCATCAAGCCCACCACCTTGCCAGTTCTGCCAGTTAGTCGTCTTGGAGATGAGGCTGCGTCTGCCCAGCTTCTCCCACAATGAGAAAACAGCCGAACTAAATTTCAAGGAGGATGAAGCTTTCCAGGTAAAGGCCACGGAAAGGACGGTGAGAGCTTCAACAAGCTAAACACAGTATTTAAACTATGTTAAACATTTAAAACGTCAGCTAATGAAAGCAAACAGGATTCAACAGAGATCTGAAACAAATCACGTGCTGCTCTATTGTGCCATCTGAGCCAGAGGATGCTGTCAGAAATAAGCTCAACTTCTGCTCAAATTGCTAAAAAAGATAAAGTCAGGAACACAACCAAATTGGAGATAATTAAGCATTCCAACTCAAAATTATAATTTTATTCTAATCACTTCCTTCTATGAAACACTCATTTTTCTGACAAACTGACATCAGTGAGCCAGAGATAACTATCTGCTGAACGCCACAGTCTGCCGTCCTCGGGACATAGCTGAGCAGAGCTGAACACAGCCCAGAGACAGGCACGGGAGGGGCCAAAGGAGCACAGGCCGAGCCGGACAGGCGAGGGCGAGAGGCCCCCATCCCAGCCTGGCAGTCCTCGTGTCGCAGCCGTCCTGGTCCTTTAAGTCACTGAACACGTTCTTTCACACGTTACTTGGAAATAAAGTAGTAAGTCAACTTCTTCAGAACTAAAGTCTGGTGTTTGCCATTCAGAAACAAAACAATTAAAAGCAAAACATGAACAGAGACAAAGCTTGCCCACACCGGCCTGCCCACACCGGGACCTGCCCATGGAGGCGGGTGGCAGCGTCCTCACTCTGGTACCTCGGTCCCGGCCACGCCAGTCCAGCGGGATCCTGTGGTGCCCGTGAAATAAGTCCGATGCAAACCCATTCCCCACCCCAACTGCCAGTGCCCGGGCTGCTCGCCGCATCCTCTCCGGGCTGGTCGCTGCTTCCCAGTGACTGGTCTCAGGCTTCGACCCTTGTCCCCAACACAGTTCTTCAAGTTGTCGCCAGGGGGAGCCTGAAAGCACCGTCCACATGACACCTCTCCTCTGAACAAGATCTCGGGGTTTCCTTCCTCTCACGGCCAGCGAGGCCCACGCCCCGACCTCTGCCTCCTCTGGTCTCCTGGCCTCCTGCTCGGCTGGGGTGGCCCGAGCGCCTGGCCCGGGGTCTTCCCACTCCCTCTTCCTCTCCTGGTCCCGCAGAATCCCATGTGCGCCCTCTCCACCTCCTCTAGGTGATGGCTGAAGTGTAGCCTCAACAGGCCGTGCCAAACAGCCTGGCTCAGGGCTCCTGGTCTCTCTTCTCTGCCTTGCTTTTCTCCCTGGAACCCATCAGAACTCGTGCCTCTTGCCAAAAAAATGGAGGTCCCACGACAGGGGATCTTGTCCACCATGCTAGCTGCCAGATTCCCAGCCCTACAGCAGAACCCACACGACCTTGAGGCACAGGAGACATTTCCCAAATGAATGAAACAGGAATGCTACCCCCAACCCAATAAATTTATCTACGCACTCATGCAATTCCAATAAGAATCCCATGAAGATGATTTTGGAATTTAGCATTATAGTTCTAAAGTCGTATTCTGTGAAATAAGATCAGTACTGAGGGGGGAATGGATCCACAACATATTAAACCCATCACAATTTTGCATTCCTACTGCTGAACAGTCATGTCCATGAGCCAAAAGGGAGGATCCAGAAAGAGTTTCGAATTACATGAGGATTTATTACATCATTGGAGAAAAAACAGTCAAAAAAAATCTTAAGATCTTTGCTTAGTGATCTTGCTAACTATAAACGATTCCCATACTTAACTGTATTCCAAGAACAATCTCAGAGCATCCATGATTGTCAAACATAGAAAAACAAAATAAATAAAAGTGTGTGAAGACAATATCAGTGTGTGCGAACAGTACTGGTTAGCTTAACTCAAAAAGTCAGAAATTCTCAAGAAAAGGATTCATGGAATTCACTAAATGGAAATATAAAACTTTTCTATGACAATAATTGCATATATAAAAATATGGGCATACAGAAGACACCAGGTTAACAGAAATAGTCTTACAGATAAAAAGGGAAAAGTGGGCATCCTATAAAAAACTAAGAACATGAAAAGTAATTCCAGAAAGAAGGAACAAAATGAAGAACAAATTTGAAAAGCTATGCCAACTCACAAGTAACCCCACGTCTCTCAGTTACCACCATAGCAATGTACGGTTTTTAAACCATTAGGTAAGCGAGGGTTTGAAAGAACGCCCGTGCGCGGCATCACCGAGGACATGCAGCAGTAGGCGGCCCCACGCACGCGGCGGGTGTAGGCGCAGCCACCCCATCGGGGGCACGTTCAGGAACAGATGGGAACCCTGGCTGTGGTTGGTCTCACACGTGGCATTCCTACTCCAGGGACTCATCCTACAGTACAACCAGACGGGCGCCCTGAGAGTTACGGGCCACACTGCCTTCTTCCCTCCGTATTTCTAAAGTGCGCTCTAAGCTGACATGGCACTGAGGGCTACTGAGAACCTAGTCCTGCGTCTGTTGGCACGAAGAACCTCCAAAGACATGGGCGCCAGCAGAGCAGGAGGGCACGGCGGCGCCCAAAACACAAACATTAAGCTTGCAGAGAAATATAAATGCAAAGAGATGCAAGGAGAAAATTTAGAATGAGAGGGCTTAAACATAATATTTCACATAAACGTCTACAACTGCTAATCATGAGCACGCATCATTTATCATTGATTGTTTAAATCTGTCAAGTTGCTCCAGTTTCATTCAGTCCAGACATTTACTGCTAAAGTGGATTGCCCTTCCTATGCTCTAAGGACGCAGGCGGCAGTCTTCTGACTAATTTAAAAACATCACAAATAATAAATTTAACCACTGTACAGCTTTTAAATTTATTTGTGCAAACGAGCGCATCTCTGCTCAAGTCATTCACTGGAGTGTTTGGTGGAAGCATAGCATACTGACGCTTCCCACGCATTCCAACAAGATGGACTCCTTGACAAAAATAAACAGAAAAACAGAGCACACGTAAATATCACACAACTTCCCTCTCACCAAGTATTTATAGCAGTTCTACTAGTCAAAGAAGGTGACGAAAATGTGTGCAGGTGATTATGATGCATTTCCCTTGTTTATTCAGAAATAAGCCTGTTTTCTTCACTGAATTCTTGACCTAAATTGATTAAAGAATGAATATCAAGTGCTGAAAGAAATGTAAAGACAAAGATGTATGAAGATGCACAGAAGGGAGACAGTCCAGCGGCATAACTTTCTAGTCTACTCAGCAAGATGGGGAGAGAAGGAAGGCACGGAATTTCAATTCAGTCCAGTTCTCAGCAACGGTACTTTGTAATCAGGAATTCTAAACTTCTAACACTGTATCTTTTCTCTTGGTGTACTAGTTCTATCAAATATACGAAATATTCCCCAAAAGACTGTAGACAGCCTATATATTCAAGGTGTAACTGACATCACGAGGTTAGCACACTTTGATCAATTGCTTTTGTAACACATAAAAAATGAAGCGATCCTAGGGAGAAGTAAAGTGATGTCACAGAACAAGCATCGGGTGACATCAAAACTAACTCCAGTTCTGTCACATGCTGGCTATACACATTTGGAAAATCCATCTTACTTGTCTGAGCCTCCATTCCCTGATCTGGGAAATCACACAATTCCAGCTCTCCTTTGATGACAGAATGAGTAACTGAGACAGTATCTGTGAAGGTCCTAACAGATAACCTGTCACAAACAGCAGAAGGTGAGCGCAATCGAGTGCTTTTTCTGGTAGGTTATCTTTTTACACTATTTACATATCAATAAAAATTAAGCCATTTTTCGTACAAGAAAGAAAAATAAACTTGTTAGTCCAGCAGCATATCACACAGCATGAAAGAATCAAGCGGTACTCTATCAGCAAAGTGACCTGAGTGAGGGAAATCCACTCCCAGTGGTAGACAGACACAGTGCCAGGCAATTCAGATGAGAAGGAAAAAAAGACAGCCAGGCAGTATTCCACTAAAAGTACCCTGAAACCACCACTGCTTGCCTCCTAGGGTTAAGTAAAAGTAGAAACTTCATGAATTCATTTTATACCCATGAAAAAAAGCTTTTCATTGGATAAACAGATAATATTCTCCCCACAAAAGTAAGAGTCTGACTTTTAAAGTCATAAAACGGCATTCTCGTGAAAGCTGGACTTTCTGCTGAGATCTGCTGGTGAGTGACACCTCAGTCCAGGCATCACCACGCCGTTCATAGTGTAGGATCACGGCCTAGTCACTGCATCCCAGATACCCAAACACGGCGCCCGGGACAGGCTGGGGGTTTAACAAACACTTTTAACTTAAAAAAATACACGTATAAAATACATATTCAACTAACAACGCTCACCTGACCTATTTTTCTTAGTTATGTGACTTTTGGCAAGTATCACTCTTCTCTGGACATTGGTTTTGGCATCTATATTTGGAGATAATTGGATCTCTGTGATCCATTCTGTATACTAATATGTGATTCTGTGATTATTTTACTCATTTTGGTTTAAAATGACATTATCTGATTCTTTGACCAACACGGCAATGTAATAAAGCATTAAGGAGGATGAGATATATAGAAGTGATTCAGAAACTTCAAGGTGCCATATACATGAAAGGGATACCTTCTCCACATTGTTTCTCTTAGGACGTTCTTGCTTAAATAGACTTTTTTAAAAAGCAGCACCTATTATAATAATCGCTTTATTTAAGTTCTGCTAAATCAGGATTTGCAATCATTTCACCTGAGCTGCTTTAAAATTTACACTTCACTTACTCTTAGGAAAAAGTTTCCTAAGAAATTATAATGCGTGTAAAATTGTAGGGCCATGTTTGACATTAGACACAGAGTAAGCTTCAAAGCCTTTAGGATGTTTGCAGGTTAAATGCAACTAATTACAAAATAGTCTTATCTATTCAGTTCCAAAGAACTAAAATGTCCATTACTTGACAATACTCTTATCAAGTTTCCCAAAGTTTAGCGTACTTCTCCCCAAAACATAAAGACCATGCTTTACTCCACCTCCACACAACTATTTCCCCTTCTTCTTTCAAGTTTCCCAGGATTGAGTTCCTTTTACCAAATGTAACTTGGTATATTTAGGCCAAAAACAATGTCAATGGGGAAAAATATCCATCATCAAAGCTAACCCAGTCACAGTGCGTTACAGTTTATACAGCGCTATTGGACACGTGTTATTCCCGTTGGCGTGCCCCATGCTAAACGGGAAGTGTGCCCATCCCTGTTGCCGACGACGTCTATTTAAATGACTGTGTCCAAGGTGAAGTGCACAGAAGTACTGCACGTGTGATACACACGATGCGTGATGAGAATGTCCTCGGGTACCACAGCTGCCCAGAGCCAGCATCCTTGCACCTTGTCTGCCTTCCCGGGGCTGCCACAGGCAGGCAGTCTCCTCCACGTGCTGGATCTCAGTGCCATCCCCACTCAAGGTGCCCTCCAGCGATGTGCCACACTCTCACAGCACGCCTGACCCATGGTATCACCAACACGGCATTTTAAATCCAATCTTAAAAATGTGCTCTAGACTCCACTCACCCCCCCGAGACCGTCCCACTTGGCTCATCTAGAAGAGAAGCTCCTAGAGAAAGTTATGTAAGCATACGGTCTCCATAGTCCTTACTTCTACTTTCACAAAACAGGCTCTTCCCCAACAACTGCCTCTGGACTGCTCTTCCCGAGCTCCCGGAGCTCCATGTTGTTACAAATGAGTCAATGCCCGGGCCACATCCTCTTGGCCACATCCTCTTGGCCCAGCACGACCAGGCGTGGCTCTTCCCTGCCTCCCCTCTCAGACACTTCCCCAAGCTTCCACGCAACCACCGTCTTTCCTCCCACTTCGCAGCCCCCTTTGTTGATCCCTTCACGTCTTGCACCTCATTGATAGGATCCACCGGGGCTCAGAACCTGGCCCCCTCCTCTCCTCTCCCAAAAATAACCCCTCAGTGATCTCGCCCAATCTCATGGCTCTAAATATGAGGAATGTTCTCGTGACCTGCAAATTTGCATCTCCAGCTAACATCTCTCTCTCAGTCTGAGAGGTGTGCATTCAGTTGTCTCCCAACATCTCCGCTTGGGCAGCCCACAGATATCTCAAGCTGCAGGTGGTCCACACTGAACTCCTGAACCTGTTCCCTCACACCTGCTCCACCTTCAGCCTTCCTCCTCACATTTGAGGCTAACTCCATCCTTCCAATTGTCTGGGTTAACAACCGTTCGGTCAGCCTGATCCCTTTATTTCTCTCACAGTACACTCAGAACCCATGAGGAAATTCTGCTTGTTTTACCATCAAAATGTATGCAGATTCCCACACGGCCACATGCTGGCCTGAGCCGCAGTGACCTCCAAGCTGGACAAATAGAAAGCCCCATGAAATCTCCCCAATTCTACCTCTGTCCCTCTATTCTCCACAAAGATGCCAGCGATGTTTTCTAAAGCACGACGTCGGGTCCTATGACTTCCTGCTTACAACTTCCCAGGGGCTCATGAATTCACCAGGAAAGAAGCTAATGTCTGACAGGCCCCCGGCTCCCAGAGTCCATGCTGTCTGACTTCATTCTACTCTCATCCCGGCTCACTGATGTTGCCCCAAAGCTCCAGCCACAGCCAGAGCCCTAACACCCCTGCCTATCCCAGAGATGGCCACCTGGCTAGATCTCTCACCTCCGACTCCTCCTCAGATTCTGCCTCTCAGCGAGACCTCCCACCTGGAGTTGGCCACATGGCGAGGCCAAGGGCTTGTCCTCTTCATGGCTCAGTCTGCCCAGGACTTCTGAGCCCCAATGCATGGAGTTAGGGTCCAACCCAAAGTTAGGGAATAGTCCACATGGGACCACCTCACTTCTGACACCAACTGCTCGTCCAGGTTCCCAGAGCCTCGCTCAGCTTTGATGAATGGCTGGAAGGATGTGCAGGGCTCAGTGGAAGCTGTTGTCCTCATGGTCATGGTTTACTACAGGGAAGGGATTCAGATTGAAATCAGCCCAAGGAAGAGCTGCCCAGGGCCTCTCAGGGGGTCCCCAAAGTGGAGCTGCTGTGTCTTCAGGAGGCATCACCCCCTACGTGGATGGTGACAGCACACAGGGACGGCTGCCAACCCGGGAGCTCACCCCAGGCTCCCTCCGGGTCCAGCAGCTTCACTGGGGCTCCATTATGTAGGCATGACAGATGGATCACCAGACCATGCGCCCGAGGGGCCCACCATGCGTGACCTCATCAGGATAAACTATCAGATGTGGTCCATGCACCAGGAGGGACAAAGACATTCCTAACGCTCAGGAAAAACAATCCCAATCCCGGGGCGGGGACAAAGACCAGGCCTCTCTTTGGGCACGGCCAGATCTCTCACTGCACACTCCCAAGCGCTCTTTAAAGCCTGGTGCAGCCCAGCTCCAGCCCACGCCTCAGAGGCCCCATTTGCTCTGGTTTTATTTTTCCAGCGCACTTTTCAGCATTTATTTATAATGTAATTTTCTTATTTAATAAGCTACTGTTTACTGTCTGTCTCTCCCCACCACACTGTGGGCTGCAAAAGGCCACGGATCATTCCTGAGACCACATATGGAGTCCTGGTGCCTGGAACAGGTTCACCACGTGGTCGGGGCACAATAAATATCTGAAAATAAGGTCAGCTGTGAAGAATTTGAAAACATCATCATTGAAACACACATGACGGCAGAACACAAGCCAATGAACCAGACATCTTTTTTACCCAGGTGCTTTCAACGTGCTTTTTACAATATAAATACCGTGGAAAGTGCAGTAAATGATGCAGATTCAAAGAGCCAATGACGGGAGTTTGTTTACAGACTCTGAGCGTGAATGTGGGCCACTGATGGGCAAGACAGTGCTGGTTTTATGGACTAATTTTGGTGTCAGGGTCCCTGCTGTGTCACCCTGTAAACTGCTGGATGCAGGTGAGATATTTTTCTTTCGTGAGCCTGAGTTTCCTCTTGTAAAATGAGGTTAATATTGAAATAATAATAATAATGACAGTAGCATACACTATGTCAGAAACTCTGTTAAGAAGTTTACAAACGTTGCCTCATTTAAGTTTCACCAGAAGCCAAGTAAAGTTTTCTTAAAAATCCCCATTTTGCAGAGGAGTGAATTAAAGCTTCGAGAAGTCACAGGACTTGGATAAAGTCGTAACTCAGAAGGGAGTTAGGATTTGGGCTTACATCCGTTTGCTGGGGAGCTATGCTTTTAACAATCGCACCATCTGGTCCACCTGTCAGAACTGCTGTAAAGATTTAAGTAGACACAACAGGGGAAAACCGTCTGCACGGCCCACCCAGGCTCTCAGCCAGCGCAGAGCAGTCCCCACACCTGATTCCTGCCCACTGATCACCAGCATCGCTTAATCGGTACTGACTTTAACGCAAAAAGTCCCACACTTGCAACTGGCTTTCCTCCAAAGGTCCCCTGTCATCTCCCAGCAGTGTGGTAACTGCAGGGGCCTGTGTGCATTCGTGAGTGTGTGCCTTTGTGAGTGTGCATTCATAAGTGTGTGCATTCATGTGTGCATTTGTGAGTGTGTGCATGTGTTTGTGTGTAGAGACTGTGGGAAGAACCAACAAGTAAGTGGCCAGCGGGGACTCAGCTGTGAGCAGTGAGCTCCAGAATTTCAGGCCAAGATGCTCGAGAAGCCAGACTTCCCAGTGAAAGGCCTGGAGCTGGGTGACTAAGAAGCCATCTGTTTTCCAGCCTTAGTGATGGACCTTTTTTTTTTCATAGTCAATGCTCACTGCTTTAGACCAAGATTTCAATGAGATTAAAGGTCTGTTTCACAGACAGGGCGGATGATTCTGGGACTTAAATGAAAAGACGAGACAATGATTTTCCACTCATATAAAAACACGCCCAGGTTACTTAGTGCCCATCTCACACATTCGGGCATAGTCGTCTGTGTTCAGCTTGTGGTAAAGCAATGCAGTCTTCCTGTGGGGATGGACCTTTATGCATTACCTTTTTGTTAAGATATTTAGCATTTTATAAAATATCGACAATAAACTCAAACATAGATATGTTTTCATGATTAGCTAATAACCACTTTCCCACCTTAAGGCTTTTACAGCATGTTCCTCATTGCAATTATAAAACAGACACGACACTGATAAAGGTCGTAAAGATATTATTATAAATTCTGCCTTTTAAAATACACAGTTTGGGGCCCGGCCTGGTGGCGCAGTAGTTAAGTTCGCACATTCTGCCTCAGCGGCCTGGAGTTGCCGGTTTGGATCCCGGGTGCGGACATGGCACCGCTTGACAAGCCATGCTGTGGCCGGCACCCCACGAATAAAGCAGAGGAAGATGGGCATGGATGTCAGCTCAGGGACAGTCTTCCTCAGCAAAAAGAGGAGGATTGGCAGCAGATGTTAGCTCAGGGCTAATCTTCCTCAAAAAGAAAAAAATTAAAATACACAGTTTGCTCCAGTCTTCTACCTGGAAGCTTTGCTGTAAGCAGCCCCAAGGTAAAACACGGGCCCTCTCCAGTGAGGGCAGCGGCCGGCAATGGTGAAGTTTAGGGACAGACAGCTGGGTCTCAAGCCCATGAGCCTGACGACTAGCAAGTGAGCTGAGCATTTTGTCTAATTACTGTAAACACAGCACGTCACTGCCCACTGGACAGGACTGATGATCGTCATCCACATGCAGCTCCGAATGAGAAAAATAAAATCATCAATTTCTGTGTCATGCGATTCATCAGTACTTCTGGTATAAGAATTAAAAGTAAATGGTGTGCATTTTTAAGCAGTTGTGGAAACAATTTTCCTTATGAATATTGGAACTAAAATCTGGTAGTAGATAAATGCATAAAAAATGACAAAATATAAAATGGCTATGAAAACTAGCACATCTGTCTAATTGCTATTGTTTTTTTGTTCGTTCGTTTTTTGGTGAAGAAGACTGGCCTTGAGCTAACATCTGTGCCCATCTTCCTCTATTTTACATGAGATGCTGCCACAGCACGGCTTGATGAGCGGCGCTAGGTCTGCACCCAGCATCCGAGCCTGTGAACCCTGAGCTGCCAAAGCAAATCGCTCAAATTTAACCACTATGTCACCGGGCCAGCCCCTTACTATTGTTTTTAATGTTTCTGATTTTTTACAGCATTTTAAAACTAATATATTTAGACTAAGAATATAAGAAAACAACACGCAGTGATAGATCCAGGGCTGGCAATTACAGTAACACATCTTAACACCTGCTGATTCCTCTCCTCCCCGGGCTGCAAGGTCCTGGATGTGGAAACGTGTCCATTTGCACAGTGTTTCTGTGGCCTGTTGAGTGTGTGGAAAATGAAGAGCACTCAAAAGTGAGTTGATGAATATTTTACTCTTTCTACAGTGAGAGGGAAACTCAACTTGCAGGAAAACTATCTTTGAAAAGAAGGCCTGCACGTGCATTCTGGGCTCGTCGCTGCGTGGGGACCCTGGGAAGGCTGACGGCTCCTCCCTGGTTTCCCTCCCTTGTCACCGGTGCCCGGCCACTCCTGGAAAGTTGCACCAGGATCACTGCCAGCGGGATTAGGGGAATCTTACTTCTCAGCAGAAGCAAGGATGGGCCAGGTTTATAAAGCGGCCTTAACCACCCGAGGACAGACTCGCCCAGGAACCCGTGATGCAGGTGCGGCCTCCTCTGTTTGGGGGTCAGGGCCTCACCTGCGGAAGCGCCACCCCCACCCGGGCTCCAGCCCTGCTGGGCAAGGGGGTCGCCATCAGACGTCTGGTGGGAGCCTGGACTTGTGTGTTAAACCCCACACAGGGACTCATGTGCTCCGAGCTGACGCAGGAAGTCTTTCTAAAACCCTTTTTCTCTCATCCTGTCTGTCTCTCAGGTGTGTTTCTTGTAAACAGCGTACGGCTGGGTCCTGCCCTGACGCAGCTTTTCACCTGCAGTCAGCTTTCCTCCCCTGGGAGGCAGTCGTGCACGTGGTGGGATTGTTCCCGCCAAGTTTGGTCTTGGTTTCCTCTGTGGCC
>NC_060271.1:138651241-138722696 GCF_021613505.1 Equus quagga
TTTTTTTTAAAAGTGATGCAATGGAACACTGACAAATACTGAATTTGTGTGAAGAAGGCAGGAAAGAGGGAGCAGAGGAATGAAGCGCAGACGGCCACAGAGGAAACCAAGACCAAACTTGGCGGGAACAATCCCACCACGTGCACGACTGCCTCCCAGGGGAGGAAAGCTGACTGCAGGTGAAAAGCTACGTCAGGGCAGGACCCAGCCGTACGCTGTTTACAAGAAACACACCTGAGAGACAGACAGGATGAGAGAAAAAGGGTTTCAGAAAGACTTCCTGCGTCAGCTCGGAGCACATGAGTCCTTGCGTGGGGTTTAACACACAAGTCCAGGCTCCCACCAGACGTCTGATGGCGACGCCCCCAGCAGGGCTGGAGCCCAGGTGGGGGTGGCGCTTCCACAGGTGAGGCCCTGACCCCCAAACAGAGGAGGCCGCACCTGCATCGCGGGTTCCTGGGTGAGTCTGTCCTCCTGTGGTTAAGGCTGCTTTGTAAACCTGGCCCATCCTTGCTTCTGCTGAGAAGTAAGATTCCCCTAATCCTGCTGGCAGTGATCCTGGTGCAACTCTCCAGGAGTGTGTCTATCTGGCTGAAACAAGTCTGTCAATAGGAACAACTAATGAGAGAAGAATAGCAGGTGCCAGAATCCGTTAAATGTTCTCCAGAATGAAGGTGAGACTTCACCACAGGAGTTCAGTCAATCACTTCATCCCAAGCCTTTGGCTCAGAGCCAACAACAACATACACAGATGGCAAATTTCCTCTTCAGTGACATAAAGAAATGGGACCAGCCTCAGGTCACAACCCAGGACACTGAGCAAAAACAAGGAAGGACCCTGGCACTGGCTCACAATTCCTCCAACGTGAAGAAGGATGCACATTTCCCTAAATTTAAGCTCATGCTCCTGAAAGGCCACCTAATGATCTGTGATCGGAATGACGACGACATCTGGGGATTGTAGGCTGAGCAGAATGCAGGTGAAAGCCCTGTGGAGACACTTCCATGGGAACCAGAGAGGAGGAAGGCTAGAAATGCAAATAAATGGCGCTGGGAGGATGGAGTAAACACATGAAGGAAAAGGAGAGTGGATCCCTACTTAATCCAGATGTACTGAAGACTAAACTGAGAAGTTTAAAATAAATATCTTCCTGATTGCTGGGTTTAGAAAGGCTTTCCTAACAGAGCCCAGAAAGCAAAACCATGTGGGTAAAGATGGGCAAATACAATGACTGTCCCATGTTCTATGCGTCCCAGGACCCCAGTGATCCACCCAAGGAAACCCTGGGAGGAGGCACCTGCAACGACACGGCAGGAAGAGCCCGTGTCCCAACACTGAACAGGTGTGGGCGCCTCTGCAAGACAAACACAGGATGCATGCTTCCTCTCTACATGGGCCGCTGTACATACACGTTAGGATTTGCCTGACAAAAGGTCTTTTTTCTGCAAGCCTCTAAATTTGAATTAACATTAGCTTCCACTGAAAATCCACCCACCTCACTTGACTGAGAGATGACAGAAAAAGCGAAGTGAACACGAAGCAAACTCAGGAATCACAGCTTCTTTGACCGGGCCCGCGCTCTGTCACACGGGCGCGTTTCTGGAGCCTCATCAGGATCAAGTCAAGGGTGGAACGAGGAGGAGAACCTGGTTCACCTGCTGCCTACACTGCCATTAGGCTTTCAGCCTCGTTAGAAATGACGTTTTCCATCACATCTTCTGAAAGCTTTCCTGCCATCAGGTATGATATTCGTTTTAAAGAAAAGCATCTAACTATTTTAATTTAGAACACAAACAAGGGAAATTCGTACTTCAGGAAACAGCGTTTCCTCATCATCCGTAGATTAAGGCAGTGGATAGATTGATGTGGATTTTGGCAACAGCAGAGAGAAAATCCACATCCACAGGGATCCCCTGAACTCCTCCAAGCTGTGGGACCCTGAGGCCAGAAAAATGCAAAAAGGTTCCAAGGAGCCACAGGGAGAGGCTGGGAGTAAGGGGGGGAGGGTGAAGAAGGGAAGAGAGACAGAGAAAGGTTGGGGCTGGAATCTCAGGAGAGGGAAGCGGCTCTCAAACTGGCTGCCCAAAAGACCACCTGCTAAGCTGCAGAGACCACTGGTGCCCGGGCCCTGCAGAGTCTGGCTTCACAGGGAAGGGTGAGGGATTCACAAACTCCCCGGGGGGTCCTACTGGGCAGAAAGGTTTGCAAACAGCGGGGGAGGATTGAGAATGGGAGGACACAGAAGCCAGAGAGGCTTGGGGAGGCTGTTAGAAATGAACCATGGGGAAAAGGGACCAGAGAGGTCACGTGATCCGCACAAGGGCAAGCCCTGGAGAGCAGATGTGGGGTAAGAATCGGCCATCTGATTCCAACGGCCTAACACTGGACGCTTCAGACGCAGAGTGTCTCATCTTCCAGAGCCAGAAGGAACTAAGAAATGAAGAGTCTGCGCCAAAGGACAGGCCCTCACCAACTGCCTACGCAAAGATGCAGAGGCTGAAGGGGTACCCCAGGCTTCTCCAGGAGACCAGCAACGCAGCCTGGATCCCAGAGACACGGCTGCCCCGGAAAGACAGAGGGTGCAGCCCTCTCTTTACCAAGCCCTGTGATGAATTACATATTGAATTGCAACATGGTGTTCAGAAGCAGGGCTTATATTTTCCCAAAATCCAGGAAAACGCCATGGGTTAAGTTTTTTAAACTTCCGTTTTAAAATTTGATTAGAGTCAAACTTTAATCAGCAACACTGACCGTGTAACTGCCATTCAGATGTCTGGTCTAAGTGCTTGATTCTGCCATTCCAATAAACGTACAGCCATCAGAGACAACAAGCAGGATCTGTCAGTGATGACCTATTTAGGATGCATTTTTTAAGGGGAAAAAGACAGGACGTCAAGCTGCTGAACGATTTCTATTTCTGCAAAAATAGACCACTAACATGAGTCACAAAGATCACAAGACTCACCAAAACAGCACAACATTTGAATAACTTGGACTTGATGCACAGAACGCATTTCAATGTTACTGAAAATAGATACCTACCTGCTTAAACTGTATTTTAAAATGCAATCTAATTGTGAGAAAAACGTTGGGGGAAAAGGACTCATTGTACACACATTTAAAAGTCATAAAAGATGTTAAAACAATCAAAACAAAATAAATGAATTACCATTTATCATGACCAGAATTCAACTGTCAGTCACTCAGACATTACTCCTGGAGTTGTCAAAACAATTCTTTACAGATTTTAAGGGAGAATTTATAACAGCTTTCAAAAAGCAAAATTAAAGACAAACCCTGATTACTGTGTAAGAAATATTATTGCTTTTAGAAATGAGTCTGCATGAGCTTTGTACATACTCTCCATGAACTTATGAGTTTGCAGAGAGAAATAGACTGTCAAGGTGCATATTTTTGAGTAAAGACGTCGTTCTACAAAAAGGTAGGGACATAAAAATATGAGCTCACTTGGGAAGAACAAAATGCAGGTGGAAAAGGAGGAATAAACTTCATGTATCTATATTTTTTAAATGTGCCACATATTTCAAGGGAAATATATGTCACATTTGACTCTGAAATTAAATCAGACATAAGCTTCGAGTTTTCTTTAATAACAAAAACTTTAGTTACTGAATTTAGCAGGTTCCCTGGCATCAACTTGAACATTCTGCAACCTTGTTACAAAGCTGAACTTGAAATTTAGTTGCATGTGTCAAAACAATCATACAGGTTACCACTTTATAACCAAGTTACTTAGAAATCCTCTTATATAATAGATAAGTTCCATCTTTGCTATACTGAATTTTCTCACATTTTAACTCATAACATTAAAAGAGAAAACGGCACAAATGGCTAAATTGGATGCTATTAAACATGAGCAGAAGGAGAATGAGTGACAGAAAGCCACAACTTCAAGAAAGACCCAGCTCCTTAAGGTCAGTGTTGCAGCAGCATGCCGACCTCCAAGAAGACACTTTGAGAAGTCACTACTTCATATGCACAATTAACTATGCCACAGTTGCAAATTTTTCCGACGATTACCTATTTGCTTTATTTTTTCCAATTAGTAATAGAAACTCATAGACTCATTGTGTGAGAATGAGGTTACATAAGAAGCAATCTTGCCTAAAAATTATTATGGAAATAAGTAATGCACAAAGACCCTTATATAAATACAAGATGACAAAAGCTCACTTTCTAAAGACTTTGACCACCGACTCAATCCTGATTTATATAGATAGATAGATAGATAGATAGATAAAGTTATATATATAAAAAATGTATCCTTAGCCACTGAATATTTTTTTGTAAAGATGATAAAGTGTCACAAGGTTAAGGTACCAGCTCTGACCAGAAATGAGGAAAGATTCTGACCACTGATCTATCCTTCCTCAGACCTGGGGGAGGGCACATGCTTCTCTAACGTCCATTACGTGTGCACATTGGTACACACTTCAAAGACCCTTTGACTCCACGTGTGCAAACTTTAAATGCTCCCAAATGTTGACTCTATAATGTAATAGCCTGAATTTATTGTAACAGACTAATAATCGTTATACTCAAAGACATTTACCAAATAAATGTGTTGCAAAATTGTTTACAATAGTGAGAAGCATAAAACCACCTAAGTGCTCATTATTGACTAAATAAATAATGACATGAACATCAGGAAATAACTATTAGCCAATAAATTCATGTTTTAGAAGAATATTACGTGACGTAGGAAGCGCTCGCTATGTGCTGAGTGGCAATGCAGATAACAGTGGTCAACACAATATGAGCTGTTTTTTGGAAAAGAAAATTATAAACATACACACCAGTAAACAGAAAAAAGACTGGAGAATTATACCCTAAAATGTTACTGTAGTTTTTTGTCTTAGTAACAAGTAAGTTTTATTTTCTCCCTTAGGCTTTTCATTTATGCAAATTTTATGTTATTTTCAACCACAAAATGTATTTTTGAAATATTAAGGTTTCTCACCACTTCACGCCCACTAGGATGGCTGTCATCAGAAGGACAGAAAAGAACAAGTGTTGGCAAACGCTCTGAGGACGTGAGAACCCTCCCACTCTGCTGGAGGAACGCAAACTGGCACAGCCCCTCTGGAAAAGTCTGCCATTTCCTCCAAACAATTAAACGGAGAGTAACCACATGACCCACCAAGTCCATCCGAGGCACATGGCCAAGAGAAACGGAAACTCGAGTCCACACAAAGATTCGGACACTGCGTTCACAGCAGCGTTATTCATAACAGGCAAAAAGCAAAACCTACCCAAATGGCCATCAAGGGATGAATGATACAAGAAATGTGGTAAGTCCACAACTGGAATAGCATTTAGCAAATAAAGAAATGAAGCAGTGACATATCCCACAACAAGGAGGAACCTCAAAGACACTTTGCTGAGTTAAAGAAGCCAGACAGAGAAGACCACGTGTTCTATGATTCTCTATCTGTGAAACATCCCAAACAGGCAAATCCAGAGACAGAACACAGATCAGTGGATGCCAGAGGCTGGGGAGTGTGGAACGACTGTTGATGGACATGGGGTTTCGCTCTGGGGTGATAAAAAATGTTCTAAAATTAATTGTGGTGAAGGTTGCACAACTTTGTAAAGATTATAAAAACCAATGAATTATACACTAAATGTACGACTTGTATGGTATGTGAATTTTATCTCCACAAAGCCCTTATGTATACAACATCTTTTAAGGTTTCTGAGGAAGATGGCAAGTTTGACCTGCAACTGCTATATTGCTCAGATCTCACTGAATAAAACTTCTGGGGAGAAAACCCTAACAATCCTGATCTCAAGAGAATGGAGACAGTCACACAGCAGAGACCGTGTAAAATATCTTTTACCCAGAAAATCACTTGCGTCACATAGCCGCCCGCCATCCTCGTCTGGGAAGGAGGCGGGAGAGGCCTCAAGAGATGCCACGGTCATAAATCAGGGATGGCGGGAGGAGAAGGTGCCCTGCTGGGAGTGCACCAGGATTCGGGCGCTGGCTGACTGCGTGGCACACGGAAGGACAGACACTGATACTGACCCTGATATCAGTTTCCCTACGTTACCCCAGCATATATAGGGTTAAAACTAAAACACTCATTCCCTGCTTACTCTCTGGTTTCCTGGCTCCAGAATCCACTATCCTCCATGGAGACAGACACCATCAAGGACAACTATCTGGATTTGTTATCTCCTCCCCATAAAGAGATACAGACTGGTGGGAAAGCTCCGACCAGCAAGGCCATATGCTCCCCCTCCCCTACCTAAAACCCCAAATAAAAACCCTTCCTTTCAGCTTTTCGGGGAGTTTGGGATTTCAGCGTTAGCTACTCTCTCTCCTTGCTCAGTGCTGTGCAATAATAAAATTCCTACTTTCTTCCACCACACACAGTGTCAGAGACTGGCTTGCTGTGCAACGGGTGAGCGAACTCACTTCAGGTTCGGTATCAAGACGGTCAGGATGGCCCTGGGTCAGGCCGTCCTAGGTCATGGCTCCCTAACTCATGGAGAAACCGACAGCAGAGTCATGTAGAACTTCGAGGGCCCACGGGGACTGTCACCAGTGTGGTGACGAGAAGGCAGGGTCACAGGCACCGTGCGAGCTCTGCCTCCACAGGGTTCTTCTTCTGCCTGCGCTCATGGACCAGGGACCTGCAGGCAGGCGGCGACATCACCACAGCACCCACATCGAGCGGCAGGTCTCACTGGGCCTTCGTGTGCCGTTCTCTGGTGGCAGCACGCAGAAGCGGATGTGAGCTCCACTCAGGTCTGAGCGTCCTCTCTCACTAGGCATCAGAGTGGCCTGGGGAAGCCTGCTGTGTGTGTGTGTATACGTGTGTGTGTGTGTACTTAGATAAACGCACCGAACAGCACACAGACGCAGCTCCCTGCCTCTGCTGCCCACAGCGCTGGTTCCGCCTGAATCCCTGACGGGGAATGTGAAGCCCAGGCCATCCGGCCTCTTCCTACTGGGCTAGTAAGATTCAGACAGAGAAACTCAGTGTCTCTGAGGGAATGAGGCTCAAACCAAATAACAGGTGAGTATTTGCCTAGATCTGAGGAGGCGAAAAGTCAGGGGGAAGATGAGGGTGAAATCAGTGCATGTTTAACAATATAGCTGCTAAAAATATGGGGATCAGCTGGAAAAATCAGGGAAAAGCTATACCAAGTGAAATTATTACAGGAAAAAGGAAATAATTTGTTGAATTTCTAATTCAATGTTTGTAACACCACTTAAGAAAATATAACCCCTCTAAACCAAAGTAGAAAAGAACATGAATAAAATAACCTGATATAGAAAATAAACCCAAATTAAAAACCACAGTGGGGAGAATGCCTAGTGGTTTACAATTCTACTTAACACGATACTTTGCTGTGAAAAATTAAATGATCAAAACTCAAGTAAGTTTCAAAACAGTGAAAGATCTTAAAATCTTACCAGTTCCTTCTGTATCAAGGACTCACGCTAGAACTGTTTCTGGGTAAATTCTTTTAAACTTTCAAGGAATTTAATATGCTGTGTAAAATTTTCAAAGTATAGAAAAGGGGATTATTCTCACTATATCTGACAGAAAAATTAAAAATATAGCAAACATTTGACATATTTCTATTGAAATAGAAATTCAGTGTTTAATGATTGTTAAAGAAGAGAGAAAATTATCATCATTGGAAGAGGATGCCACTGTTTATTTTTTAAAATAACGGATTTTATGTAGAGAGAAGGGAAATGGTCTTTTTCAAGCTCAACAGCCCTTCACACGTGATATGCAGAACATAAAACAGAGACAGCAATTAAAGACATGAAAATATACAAAAAAAGTTGCAAAGGAAAGGATGGTGTCATATAAACTAGATAAACATAAACTCCCAAAAAGGGATCATATAAGTTTAAACCCACTTACAACAAGCCATTAAGAAAAAATACATTTTCCAGCAACTTGCCTCTCTATATAAAGAAGATAATATAGGAAGTTATGAACTGAATGAAAATAAAGATTTTGTTTCAAAATTTTTATGAAGTTGCTTAGTATGCCAAACAGACTGGTAAAAACAAGAAAACCAAAAGTTCTGGCGAGCATGCGAAGAGCTTGGAAATACTCCTGTATTACTGCAGAATGTGCAGATGGGAACAGGAATTCTGACCAGCAATCCTGAATTGCTTAGGGAAGACACACATGAGTATATCCTATGACCCGGTAATCCCAGTCTTGGGCACACTACCTGAGAAGCCTGTTCGCAGATCCACAGACAACATCACACAGAGCTCAGTCTCAAAGAAACACCTGTGGAATGGCAGGCTAAGAACATCTGAAAATCCAGACCTGCATAAAAGCAGGAAGAATACCAGCAAAAATCATCCAGCTCAACTTTTTCACACTCTGAACATTAAGCAAAGGCCTGAAGCAATCAAAGGAGCATTTCTTCAAGAAAGTGGCTGGATCTGGGTAAGAAGAGTGAGCTTCGTGGTATTTTAATTTACCCTAATCCTATTCTCATCTCTCCAGCTCCTCAGTAGCCTTGAAAACCAACAGCCACACAACCACAGTAGGTGTGAAAACAAGGAACCCAGCAGCCGCTGGTAGGGAAGGACGGGCTTAGAGTCTCCAGAAGCCCCATCTCCAAAGAACTGGCACCGTCTGATCTGTCCAGCAAGTCCCTGAAAAGCGTGTCTTCATCTTGCCCGATGCAGAACTCCCTCTGGGTGACACCCTGGGGATCCGGGGTGTTTGTCAAAAACCACCAGCAGTCATCGTGTAGCATCACAGTTGTCTGAGGAGAC
The DNA here is from genome assembly GCF_021613505.1 of Equus quagga. Classification (NCBI taxonomy): domain Eukaryota; kingdom Metazoa; phylum Chordata; class Mammalia; order Perissodactyla; family Equidae; genus Equus; species Equus quagga. Next base: position 138,660,031 of record NC_060271.1, read on the forward strand.
AATCCCAACTGGGATTAAAAAGAGACTGATGAGAAAACTTAAAAGGAAATACTAGTGAGAGTAATGTCCACAGGGAGCCGTGAAAAACTCCATACGTTCCTGAGGATTTAGAAGGCAGTGTGCACACCCAGAGCTGTGCACATGCTCAGGAAAAGCATGAGGAGGCCCTAAGCCCTCACCTCTACCTCACCTTGAAGCTCTGCTCAAGCAGAGAAGGAGGGTAGGGAGGAGCTGTCAGCAACTTCCCAGCATAGAGGCTGTGCCCCAACACACAGACCCTCAGCAGAGCCCAGGAGACTCAAAAAGACACTTAAGGAAATTTCTATGCATCGTCGGCTGATTGCGAAACTAACTGAGTGGGAACTCCACGACCATACACAACAAAACACAGATATTACAGAATTATTCCAAAAAATCCAATAAACAAAGAGCAGCAACCAAGAACCAGCAGCAACAACACACACCCTGTGCAGGGGGAGAAATACGATCTCCGGTGTTGCTACATTATGTTATTTTAAATGTCTAGTTTTCAACAACAGTAAAAAGTACACGAGACACGCAAAGACAGAAAATATGGCCTATACACAGGAAGAAAACAATCAGCATAGTCTGTCTCTGAGGAAGACCGGATGTTGCATTTGCTGTGCACTGATTTAAATCACTGTGATAAATCTGTTCAAAGAGCTAAAGGAAAACACGTCTAAAGCATTAAAGGAAAATACGAGAAGGATGTCTTACCAAATGGAGAATATTAATAAAGAGAGAGAAATTCTTTTAAAAAGAACCAAACAGAAATTCTGAAGTTGAAAATAACAGTAAGTGAAAGGAAACCTCATTGTAGAAAAACAGCAGATTTGAATGGGCAGAAAAAAGAATCAGCAACTTCAAGACTGATCAACTGAGACCGTCCAGTTTGAGCAACAGAAAGAAAAATGAAAGAAGAAAAATAAAAGACACTTAAAAAACTGGAGCACCACCAAATCTACCAACATACACATGATGAGGGTTGGGAAAGAAAGGGCAGAGAGAATATGTGAAGAAATAATGGCAAAAAAATCCCAAATTTGACATAAAATACATTAATCTCTATATTCAAGAAGCTTAATAAACTCCAAGTAGGTAAAACTCAAAAAGATCCACAACTAAACACATATAATCCCACTAATGAAAGACGAAGAGGTAATCTTGGAAGCAATGAGAAAAAAATGACCCAGCAGACAGAGAATCCTCAAAAGCATTTACAATGAATTTCCCATCAGAAACCATATAAGCCAGAAGCCAAAAAAAAAAAAAAAAATACCTGAGAAACCTGTAGCTACAATAACCAAGATATAAAGACAGAAGTTTCAAAAGGATTGCAAGTGAATATCTGGACAAATGTATGCCAAAAAATTCCACAACCTAGACAAATGGACAAATTCCTAGAAAGACATAAGCTACTGAAACTAACTCAAGAAGATACACGATGTGTTGAAAGACATAACAAGTGCAGAGATTAAATCAGTAATTGAAAAGTTGCCACAAAAACCACAAACTCAGGACCAGATGGTTTCATTAGTGAATTCCAAACATTTAAAGAATAATTAACCTGAATACTTCACACACTCTTCCAGAAAGTAGAAGAGGAAGAACATTTCCCAATCCATTCAATCAAAACTAGACAGACATCACAAGAAAAGAAAACCAGAGTAATATCTCTACTTATATAGACATAAGAATCCTCAACAAAACACTAGCAAACCAAATCCAGCAACCTAAAAAGAATTATACAACATGATCAAGTGGGATTTATGCCGGGACTGCTAGGTTGGTTCAACACATGAAAATCGATCAATGTAACATGTCCTTTTAATAAAATAAAAGGCAAAAAACACATCATTAACCCAACTGATTCAGAAAAACATTTGACAAAATCCAACTCTTTTTCATAAAAAAAACACAACAAATTAAGAATACAAGGTAACTTCCTCAACTTGTTCAAGTGCATTTATGAAAAACTCACAGCTAACCCCATACTTAATGGTGAAAACTGAATGTTTTCCTACCAGAATCAGGAAAAAGGGATGTCCACTCTCCGCCCTTCTATTTAAGAGACATGCAAGGTCCTAGTCAAGGCAATGAGGCACAGGGAAATTATCACGCTGACCCATAAGGGAACTTGAAAAGTTATATTCATCACAGCCTTGTCTATGGTAGTAAGACTAAAAGCAATGTCCCCAGTCCCTGCGGGAAACATTAAGTAAAAAATATACTCCGCAAAACAAGGTAGAAATCAAAAACCATGAACTACATATACTAACAGCCCAATTGATGGAACTTAAAAACACTGTTGAGTGAAAAATGGGAGAAACTGTATGAGGCTGTAGGACACATCCACTGACGTGAATTAAAAATAAGGATGCATAATATCGAATGCATTATGCCTCCATCATGAGAAGGAAACCAGAGTCACAGTACACCCGTCAGACCCTCAGAGCAGTGTCCCCTGGGAAGGGAGGAAACAGGCGTGTGGAAGGAGAAGAGAAGAATATCAACAGGTAACGCGAGGGAAGGAACTCGCCCAGACACTGAGGGTGACGGTCCTCGGGGGAGGAGCCGGAGATCGCGACCCTTTGCCCTCGGAGTCAACGGCACAAACAGAAGCTAGGATCCTCAAGAGTCAGACGACCAACCTTAACTGAGTTATCTAAAGTACACCTTTCAAAATGCATTACATTTCACACAGTTTCGAGCAATACTGGAGCCTGCAGATTCATTAATTTAGGATCTCTCTCGAGAACCACTTTGTTTGTATAGATTCTGCTATAAAAACTTGAAAAGCAGTATTTCTGACTTAAGAACTTGTGTAAAAAACTAACAACCAACCCCTTGTTTAAAGAACAACCCAACCAAAGTTTGGTTTATGACACGTTAGCATTTCGATTTTGGCAATTCTAGCTTAAAAATATCCATTGACAAATAAAAATGGCAAGCAACAGGATATATTGGAGTCTATGAGGAAGCCATTTGGTGTAAACCTAATTCGGCCCGACTTTGTTTTTCCAAAAGGGCCTGACTGTGGCCATTGAGCATGCATTGCATATCTGCTTAGACATTTTGAGATAAAGGTGCCACTTCCCTCCCCCTCCCAATGTTGGCATCTCCTTAAAGATTAAGCCTCTTTCTTTAGGCTGGGAACCGATTGCACTGCTCATCTGTGACCGCCCAGCTCGAGGTAACAGATCTGCCACCCCGCGGCGTTCACTGAGACAGCAGGCCTATCTGCTGTTTCCATCAATCGCTGTGCTGACAGAGCAGCCTCATGACTATTGTAAAAGGACATTTCAATGTGAAACATACTCTTTGAGGGTATATAACCACCCTGTATACCCCCACTTCTTTGGAGTGCTCTGTTCCTTTGTGGAAACTCTCCTGGGTTATAATCCTCAGATTTAAGCTCAGAATAAACTCACCCAAATTTTCATTTATAGATTGGTTATGGATTACTTTTCGTCAACACCATGAAAAGGTAAATAGGTAAATTAGGAATCAATATTAATAGTTACTAATACACATGGCTCTTCTGTGACATAACTACATATCTGTCCCCACATAAATAGAGACCAGAAAAAAGAAATCCTGATGTGCATACTTCGTGGTACTTTCATTAAAGTCCCGGTGGGTGCCTATATTATAATACATGTGATATGTTGCCAACACATTGTTTTTACTTCCTATTTGGAAATAATTCTAGATTTAGAGGATGTTGACAAGACAGCACAGAGAGGCGCTGTGCACCCTGACCAGGTCCCCAGCAATTCCCTCCTTCACAGCTCAGGTACCGCATCCACTCCAGGGGGAGGTCATTGGCACGGTGTGTGGATGGCTGTGTGTCAATCTGTTGCAGGTGCACATCCTGTAGCCATTCCTGCAATCAGGAAACAGCTTCTTGTCCTGCATTTACTTGCCACCCACACACCCTCTGGGGTAAAACGTCTCCTCACATCCTTTGCCCACTGTAATTGGACCGCTGTTTTTTTTTGTTTTTTATTGTTGTTGTTTGACCAACACAACATTTGAAATTGCTCATGGGGCCCAGTGAGTCACACGGCTCACACGATTTTCTCTGAAATCATTCTTTCTAAGCATGTTGTGTCTCAACTACAAGCACCTGGGGAAGTAACATGCCCCTTACTTTTCAAGAAGTTTGCAGCATAATAAAGAACATAATACAGTGAAATGAAAATAAAGGAAGTTTTAGAAAGTAGAAAGTGGTAAGTACACAGAGGGGTACAAAGGACAGGCTACGTCTGGGAGGGTGGGGAAGCATTCTAAGGCACCCGAAAGTCCCTCAGGATTTAGATGGAAGAAACAAAGGAAACAGGGTTCCAGGAAGAGAGCGTTGGGGGTCAGCCACGGAGCATCAACAGTTGCACGTCTGCGTGAGAAGAGAACCCTGGGAGTGGCATGTGAGGACGTGATTTGGAAGGTAAGGTGGTGTCTGACTGTGAAACGACCTGACTTGCAGGTCTGTGTTTCACTCATTTGTCAGTTACTGGGCAGCCAGTGAAGGTTAAGGACAGACAGCAGCAAGACCAGGGAGGCTTCAGAAAGATCACTCTTGCTAGCTGTTCCTAGTGTGCACAGAGAGGGGAGGTATCTGCGTCTCAGCCACCAGCACTTATGGAGCAGCCTGGGAGCGCGGGAGTGAAGGGCACGGGAAGGAGGAGTGAGTGTGACAGGAAACGAGACCCTCAGTGGACGCGTGAGCTCACACTCACTCTCCCAAACTGAAATGCCAGACACAAATGTGAGCCGATCAAGGCAGGGCTGGTAGTTTAACGATCAAGGCAGGGCTGGAAATTCCTACAATGACTCAATTCTACTTTTGAGTTCCTTCTAAAAAGAGTAACTCAAGCATAGCCAAGTGGTTTTGTTTTGCTTTTTTCCAACTGCTATTAGACATGACAGGCACCTCGACGATGGGATAAACCCAACTCGCACGCAGGGCACCGACTGGGACGTGTTCATGCCCTGTCTGGTCAGATTCGGATGTCACATCTCTGAGACCCTCGCAGTGTCCACCAGGAGCCCCTCCCCTACCAAGAAATCGATCCGCGTGGTCTGGGACACGCACCCCTCAGTCATGCGGAAACTGTGCTGCAGCTCCAATTAGCCTCACTTACTAGACTGAGGCTTTTGATCACATACCGACTCTGAACTGAAGTACAGAAGATCAGTACAAACGATCTCAGAAGATGGCGGTTTCTGCTTTGTGCTTGGGGGAAATAAAGCGAAGCTGAGATGGCCCACAAAGCCCTTGAATGCAGTGACGGCCACCTCTGAGCTGCCCGCCCCAGGATCACCTGAGCCAGCTCCTGCCGACGCCCAGCGCCTGGAAGCTCAGGGAAGTAAATGTAAGGACCGGAAGGCAGTGTTCACCCAGAGGGAGTCACCGCCCGATGACAGCAACGCTGGCTTCACACTCACTGAGAGGGGGACAGAGGTCTCTGACCTTGGAGAGGAAAATGGAGACCCGTGATTGAAAACCTTAGGCCACAAGGCTGCCATCATTCTTTTACCAAACAGACATAAACGCATTTCCAAAGCCCATAATATAGCAAAATGCACATTAAAAGAACCACATGCACATCCCTCAGCAGGTGAGGAAAAGGAGAATCTCTCAGTTTCACGGAAATGTAATTCGTATTTCAGTAAAAACGAGAACACTTAGAAGGGGCGGTGCAGAGGAAAAGACACTGAGGGACGTGGTTGGGGTCCTAACATCCCCAAAGTGTCGTGAGAACCAGAAGTTTCTGAATAAAACAGAAGGAACAAACCAAGGACACAAAGGAAGCTTGGAAATGCCTGAAGCCTGCAGAGAAGAGGGAGTCGAGGTGTCCAGACACCTAAGGACTGGCCAGGCCACACGTCCGGATGGAAGGAAAGGTGTGAGGGACTCAGGCCCCCACAAGGCCCAGAGCCACTACTGCCGGTTTTCGGAGACACCGACACCCCTCCAGCTCTGCCCCATCAGACTGATGTCAGTTCCTCCCTGAACGCTTTCAAAAGTTGCGTAACTTCCTGATATGCAGCCAGAGCTGGGGGTCTCTGGACCAACATCCCGTCCTACTTTACCCTTTCACCCGAGTCTTAAACACACAGGCCGTTTGCTGCTCGGTACCAGGCTCCACGCAGGCACTGGGCTCAGCGGGCACAAAACAGACAAAGACCCTGTTCCGCCAGGAGGGACCACAGTCAACAACAAATGTCGAAGGAGCTTCGCTTTCGCACGCTAGGAGCTACCATGAAGCTGGGAGCCCCAGGAGAAGTGGGGGGGCGGGGGTGAGGATGGGCAGGCCCAGCGTCCACGCAGCGGGAAGGGCAGAGTTTACTGGGGTTGGGCCGAGGGGTTTGAAAAGAACACCCTGGCTGCTGTGTAGAGGCCAACCAAGTGGGTCGAGGGGAGGAGGGGGCCAAGGGCAGCAGGAGGTCGAGGGCAGGAGGGGTCTCGCCTTCACCCACTGACTGCTGACGGAGGGCGGGCTAGGGCCATTCGAGGTGGGAGATGAGGGTGGAACCTGGATGTTTCTAAAAGGCAGAGACCCCAGGATTTCCCGACGGGTTGGGGGTGGTGGGCTGTCCTGGGCACTTGGCTACGTCAAAACGAAAAGGAGAGGGGGGCATGCGTGCAGGGCTGTGGAAAATGTAAAGCCCAGACAAACGTGAGGGGTCTACAAACATTCTCTCAGAAGAACACAGCCCTAAAGTGGAGGCTCCCTCCCTCGCCTTCCTGGCAGGTTTATTTATTTGTATTTTTGGATGTTGGCAAATGCCAACTCACAGCTTCCTAACACTGCTGCCCGAGGGCAGGCCTGCGCTGTGGGCCCCAACGCACTCCTTGTGCATGAAGCAGCAGATTCTGAGCTACGGCCACAGAGACCTAGAACCCAAAGGAGGAGAGCTGAGTCCCTGTCTCGCGTCTCATTCTGGTTTCAAGTCTAGCGCCTGGAGCGGAACACCACCGGACAGGCTGATTAATAATCCTGGACTACCCCGAAACCACGCTGGAGTGGCTTTCAATGAAAAGCTACGTGTCTGCATCTGGTGTTTGAACACTGGAAAGAACTTTCAAAAATCAACTGTCCAGTAATGCCCATAATAGCTGTTTGCTCTTCCAGACACTGATTAACAAGTCACATCGAAATTATTTATTACTTCTGGACTGGTTTTAAAAGGTACACTTTGAATGCTATAAAAATGTAGCAAAACAAAATAAAACAATAAATGCGTTTGCTGAGCTGAGGGGGAAGTCAGAACTTCGGGGTTTCAAACCCAGTCTAGCAAACGAAGTACCTTGCAGGCTGCAAACTTTCCAATCTCTCAAACGTGGCTGATAAGTCCCAGGGTCTGGTGACCAAATGCACGAGAGACCAAATGATACTGCCCAGGGTGACCCGACTCATGGCCAACGAAGACGTCCATGTCCTAATTCCGGAGCCTGTGACTGTCACCTCACATGGCAGAGGGGACTTTGCAGAAGTGATTACGGCTCCAGGGATGCACAGATCATCCTGGACAATCCACTGGGCCCGATGTAATCACAAAGATGTTTATAAATCAAAGAGGGAGGAGGAGGAGGACGTTAGAGAGAGAGGAAGATGCTGCACTGCTGGCTTTGAAGACAGAGGAAGAGGCTGCGAGACAAGGAACGCAGGGGCCTCCAGAAGCTGGAAAAAGCCAGAAAACAGGTTCTCCCCTGAGCCTCTGGAGGAACCAGCCCTGTCGACCCCTGGATCTTAGCCCATGAGGCCCATTTTGGACTCCTGCCCTCCAGAGCCGTAAAATACTCAATTTGTTTTGCTTTAAGCCACGGATTCCATAACGAGTTTTCACAGCAGCCACAGGAAGCTGTGCATTGGGCTCCAGCACACCCACTCCAGTCCACCCACCTGGTCCCAGTCATGACACTCAACCCACAACGAGGCTGTGAGAACCCAGTCACTGCAGCGGCCTCACAACGCCACCGAGTCCTCTGCTCTGTACACTCTCCTCACACCTGCACAGACGTGCGAGCGCATCTTCTTCCGCCTGCTCACAGAACGAGGGGTCACAGAGCAGAACTGCAGCCACATGTGAAGCACATGCACGCGAGCCATCCTTGGAAACCTCGAAGACTCTGAGGCCTCTTGTCCTTGAACAGAACGTACTAAAGCTCACTGACACCCACGCTGTGGCCATCCTGGCAGGTGGCACGGTCACGGCCTGGGCTAATCAGTCTGAGAGCCTGTCCTGCGAGGCTGACCCTCAGCTCTGAGTGGGCCCCAAGAGTGGGGAACTAGCTCGGGCCACAGCACAAGAACGTTCAGGTTTATGACACCACAACAACAATAATCTGCTACGCACCTGAAGCATAAAATCCTATTCTTATACTTAAACAAAATGCGGCATTTAACAAAAGAAATAAGAAAGCCTTTTTATCTCTGCCATCCAAAATAAAGACTGAACACCATCTCTTTGCACATTCTGACTGCACAGAATTGCTTTAAAAATAGATTTCCCACCTTCCAGCCTCGAATCCAGCAAGCCTGAACAACTCAACCCAATTTTCTGGACACGAACCTCACACTACGTATCAGTGGAGAGAAACATTCCAGGATCTATATTCATCCACTGTCAGCACGAGAAGACCAACACAAGCCAAATAACCTCGTCCAGGGAGCCTCTGAGACGTCCCTTCAAATTCCTTCAGCTCAACCAGGAGAAACACTGTGGACCAGCCCAGTTCTCACCCAAAGAAACGGTCCAGGGACCAAAATTAAATGAAAACCTCTTAAGTTGTTACCGCTAGTGCCTTAAATATAAAGTCAAACAGGATTCCTTTCAGCCCGCAACAGCGAGGTGAGGAACCCTCCTTCTTTGTTCCTCTCCGTCTCCAGCTCGCAGGCTGCATCTGCCGGGCGACCCATCTACTCCCCTCGCCCTCCTGGACACCCGGCTCCCTCGTCTTGTCCTCGGGCTCCTCCTTTTTCTCTTGTTTCTCCTCGTCCTCAAGTAAACCTTAACTCTGAGATGGCAGTCCTTAACCCTTGTTTCTCGAGGTCTGTAGACTTATTCCCACCAGCCAGGAGCTGTTAACCCCAGAGACAGCCCGCCGAGGACTCTCCTAGAAGATGGGAAAGCAAAAGCCAGCAGGAAAACACTGTTCTCTTCCTTGGACTGGAGTTTGGAGAAGTCTTATGCAGTCCTCACACACCGAGAATATCGCCTATCACACACGCTCGCATCGCGTATTAATTTAAAAACACTCTCCAGGGAGGCCCACATACCAGGCGCGTGAGGGACTCACACGACCAAAAGGAGCCTGCTCCTTGGAGGCCTCTGAAGCTGCTTCCTTCCCAGGGGCCGGAGCCAGGCCCACGTCCTTCTCCCTTCTCCCTCTGCTCTGGTGTTTGGTTTGAAGCCTCAGTCGGGAAGTATGAACCACAATGATTAAATCAGATCACATGTAAGTAAGCCCCTTTCATCCCTGCCTGTGGGTTTTGTGACACTCACGTGTATTCCCCTTGAGCCAATGAGGACCTGAGATGCATCTACGGAGCACCTGAACTACTGCTTGAAAAACCCTTTCTGTCAACTACCTACTTGTATTGGTTCAACAGGTTTCACGGACGTTTTCCTACTGAACTGGCTGATGGCTTCAGCACTGTGCAAACACAACCTCCATCTGTTCATTTGTAAAGTCAGAACCGAGAAAGGAAAATAAAACGTGTGTTTTTTCTTACTTAAATGAAAGAAATAACATGTCCCTAATGAATGCCATTATAATTCCCGACTTGAGGAGCTGATAATTTAAGCTAACATAATCTCATGAAAAATAGCCTTCTTTCCTTTGGAGGCAATGTTACACTTAAGAATCTTTTCTATAATTAGAAGCAAGTACTTGAAACTGAACTTCTATACGGTTTCTTTAATATCTTTGGGAAAATTTACATGTCAAAATTCAGCTAATTTTCACGCCTAATTTTATCACTTCTCACAGCCTGAATTTGAGAACTGCAGGTTAGCACATTTTCCCCTTGAGTTTCAATAAACTGTTCAGATAGTTCGGTATGCCCATCGTGGTGCTAACCACAGTACTTCATTCCATTGCGTTGTATTTAAAAATAATGTTCAACACCCGAGCGTATTCAACGTGACTCTCATAGTCTTGGAAGTTCCCTTCAGGTAATACCATGTTCTTACCAGAGAAATCCCTCTTAACAAAAATTATGGGCACAAACTGAATGTAAGAGATGAAATGAACACAGCTTTCTCCCCCACAGCAGAAGGCGCCAAAACTATTTCATTACAGCAGCCAATTTTTCATGCTAAAAAGTCCATCCTTACATAAATGCAGGGGAGAGGAGATGTGGACGTCCCCAAACTCCCTATGTTCCAGAAACGATTGTCCAAACCATCCCAGCATCCCGAAGGTTGTGTGTGATATAAATAAGACTCCTCTGCACTGATTATGCATAGAGGATAAAACGAAAAAATCATATGGTCAAAATTTAAAGGAATTTTTTACTAATTACATATGAATATGAGTCAGCAAATCATCATAATTTTGCATTATAAAAATGGTCTTTGCCTTATTCTTTATCATTTAGTATTAAAAACAGTGATTTAGGGGCTGGCCCGGTGGCACAGCAGTTAAGTTCCCACATTCTGTTTCGGTGGCCCAGGGTTTGCTGGTTTGGATCCCGGGTGTGGACATGGCACCGCCTGACAAGCCATGCTGTGGCAGGCATCCCACATATAGATGAAGCTGGGCACGGATGTTAGCCCCGGGCCAGTCTTCCTCAGCAAAAAGAGGAGGATTGGCAGCAGATATTAGCTCAGGGCTAATCTTCCTCAAAAAAATAAAATAAAATAAAAACAATGATTTAGTATAATTTGAAAAATACAACCTTTGAACATTTTGCTGAGTACAGACAGCTGCCTAATGAAACCACAATCTGAAAGGAAAGTCTGGGGTCACTTCACCGCACTTGAGTATCACCAGTGGTTATAATGTTGTGACAATAAATTAATCAAATAGTTGCTCAGTTAATCATCTGGCGATAACACTGTAAAGAAACGTTTTGATTTCCTAATTGTACACTAAATATAGTAACCGATTCGGAAATGTGCCCTTTGATTTGGTGGCATGGAGCAGATTTTTCACATGCAAGACCATATCTGGCAGAGAACGTAAGTGACAGCAAGATGGCAGCCTCCTTGGGGAAGCCCCTTCAGAGAGTGCCTGGAAGGAGACTGAGCTCCATCATCTCTGTGGTCCAGCTCCCACCCGCCGGCCCCGCCCAGAGCAGGTGTGCCCTGAGGTCTAACTGCCCTGAAGTGAGTTAGCCATCTGACTCCGCCCTTTTACAGAACGCCATTTATGGTCAAGGCCGTGTTTGGTCAATCTTTAATTAAATGAGAGTATCACAGCCAGGCTACTATAGATAAACGAAAAATACTTTGCACAATTAAGTTAGAGCATTAGTTTCAGGTTCCTACTAGAAAACTGTAGCTTTTAAATTTAAACTGCTAGATATTTTTCAGAATATCTTAGCGCTCCACAAGGAGAGCAAGTAAAATTACCCTGAGGCATAACTAGGGGACAGACAGTGCTATAAACTGACATTAGTACAGAAAGGTGAACACACACATGTTCAACCAAAAGCCCAGCCCTGCGCCCTCACTGAGAAGCTATTTATCAATGATCCGACTCATAGGTATATAAACACGTGACAACACCCTCCAAGGGTGAACCTCTGAAGGAAATAGCAGTCTCATAAATTGTTCAACTAAGTGCAAACCAGTCCCACCCCAGGCAGAGAAACGGGCACCAGCTAACAAATCATCGCATTTGTTGTCTGACCCTGAGGTGCCCCTCCTGAGACTCCAGCTTCAAGTTACTCTCATAGAGAGCAAGCAACATATGCACCCAGATACTAAGTACAGCACTACTCTTGTTTGCAGAGGCCTGAGAAGAATACAAATGCCTATTAATAGGGGACTAGGGGAACAGACATTGCTGGACACTCACACGATGGATACTATGCAACCATAAGTAGAAATGAAGGAGATACCAACACATTTATATGGAGTCAATTTCAAGATCCATCAGGTACAGGATCACGTATACAATATGATAATCTTGCATCAGAAGAAAAGGATATTGAAAATAAGGAGAGGGAGAAAATTAATATTTTCCAAAAATAAACATCATAAGTATAAAGCAGAAAATGACTGAAACAATCACCAGCAGGTGGCAGAAGTGTCAGGTTGAGAGATTAGGGGCTGAAGTGAGGGTGCTGTGCGTCCTCTTTATGTAGCTTCAATTTTGTACAGTGTAAATTTTTACATATCCGAAAATGAAATTGAGTCAAAAGAAAAATACTAAAACCCAAATATTAGGCACTAATTTAAATAGTCAAGCCAATTGTATAGTAAGTTGGTAATAAAACTACAGAGAGAAAATAACTACTTCAGAAAATTTTAAACATGGTACTAGTCTATACATTCATAATTGATTATATCCTAAAGACCAAAGATAAGCAATAAATCTTCAATCAATAGTTTTAATGCTGATAATATTTTGATTTTACAATTTTGAACATATTTAATGTACCCACAGGATTAATAAGGAAGGAAGGATGACGGGGTTATCAGGATTCAAGATTTTCATAAAGAAATAAAAGACAGAAAATGAAAATCAACTCTAGGCAAAAACACGTAATGTGAAATTTAAGTAAGCAATATTAATATAAAGTCGTGACAATGGAAACATATTTTTTCTTGCTCTGTCCAGCAAATAGTCTTGGAAGATTTGGTTTCTAATTACTACATTAAAAATAAAAACAGAGCAACTCCAACTCCTTGGAAATGGGAGATGACATTTCTGGATCCAGCAGAGAAGTTGAGAGTGGGCCTGGCGAACCTTCCACTGTCGGGACAGAAGGAGCTACCAACCCAAAGACTGACGGGTGCACGTCCACGAGACGCAGAAACCAGCCTGCAGAACCTTGCGCCCGTGACGCTTGGGAAAAGCTCACCACCAAAGGTGAGAGCCACTGTAACTGATTGTAACGCACGGAACGAATGTGCGACCGTGTGAGTATAATGATGCTCACGAAATTAAGAGAAGGAAGACGACAGGCAGAGAGACAGAGAGGGCTCCACTGCCACCATCGGAAGGGACTAGAGCCCCCTCCTTCCCACGAAGACCAGTGCTTCAAGAGACAGAAGTCAGCACTGGCTTTGTGTTTCTAAGAGGAACTGTAGTGCATCTTTAGTTGAGGAGGGAAAGTTATTACAGAAGAAAGACCGTTAATAAATGGAACAGAAAGTCACTATTTGCCAGATTCAACCAATTAATTGATTCAGAAGGATCATCAATAAATGCTCAACCCATTAGGTGAAAAACTGCTGGTAAACAGTATACTTTCACGGTACCAACCACTTACTGTTTGCAAAAAGAAAATACTGTTAAAAACAGAGAAATCTGTGAGTTACTCCCTTAACCAAGAGAGAAACTTAGACCATGGGCGATGGAATTGCCTGATGTGACGGGCAGGCTGACATATTTGTGGTTGAAATTCATGACGTATGCAAATAACTTTTAAATAGGTCAGCAAAAACAAAGCAAAACACACACACATGTAGACAAAGAAAATATATAGCAACATTAATTATGGAATCTGGATGATGGGTATATGGGCATTTGGTGGGGTATATTTTCAAATTTTCTGTGCTTCAGAAAGTATTCATTATTACGAATCTGGAGATGAACCTCAGGAATCAGTACCCAGATTTAGCACAATCAGACCCCCTCTGGATGGTGTGGATGATGAATGATTGTGTGGAAGGTGCCCTTGTGAAAATGTCACCTCTCTGAAGCTCTGCTGCTGTTCATCTGCTTTAGTCTGTTCTCTCTGTGCCATCTGCTGATCCAGGTGCCAGATGCAGGAGAAAAGGCGCAGACATTGGCGTTGGGAAGAGCCAGGCCCAAACCCCAGATCTGACAGTCACTGACTCTGCCTTGTGGATTGGCCCTGCCAGTCACCACCCACGCCAAGTCCAAAAGCTGGGCGTCCCCCTCACCTCTCCTCAGACATTTCCATGCCGCCAGCAGTCCTCAGCAGTTTCTTACCACTTGTGTCTCCCATCTTTCTGCTTTTTTCGATATCCATGGCCATGTCCCTTATTCAAAGCATCATCTCTCAGCGAAATTGCTCTAGTCAACGCTTAATCCTTCTCTCAGCTTCTAGTACTGGAACGACTCTAACTGGCTTTCTCATTCAGCTGTGCCACTGCATTTAGAGACGTGAACAGCAATAGTCTAGTTTGCTCATTTTAACAGCCGTATAGCATTTTGTTGCATGGAATTAACACAATGTGCACAACCCCTGTGGTGTAAGATTTGAGTTGTTTCTACTACAAACTACACAGCCCTGATCACTCATAAAGAAGCCCTGTCTGGCATGCCAGCCATTTGCAATGTTTTGCTCTTAGAATGACATGATCACAGACACACTGACATGTATCCTCGTTGAAAGTTAGGCAGACTTCGAGGATACCCACCTAGATAGGTGATTTCTGTGCCCACAGCCCCCATTCCCAACAGGAAGCTCTCTGGGAGCAGAGACCACCTCAGGCTCGCTCACCCCAGCTCAGCACAGCACCTGGGGCTGGCCCAGAGAATGAGTGAACCTGTAAAGCAGGAACAGAAACTAACGATGTATTTCAAAATTTAGTTTTATGGATTCAGTGAAGCAACATTCCATGTAAAGTCTCTGGCACACAGTAGGCATTCCATAAATGACAGTGCCATATGGTTCTTATTCTTATTCTTAGTATCGTTCCTGCTTCTAGCTCTTGCACTGTTGTAGTTGTTGTTTTCATTGATTTTCAAGGAGAAGAGGAAGCAATGATTTTTATCTTGATAGCAATAAAAACTTGCTCATGGTTTAGAGACCGCTTGATTTAGAGGAAGATCTAGAAATTTTAATATTTGATATTCACCAGGGAAAAAACATTTCTGAAGTCAATGTTTGAAATATACCATCTTTGTCTATATTGTTTCTTAAAGAATATAAAATATATATAAAAAATGCATGCCTACATACATAGTGTATTTCAAAACTATTTTTAATGAGTGTTACATGGAGTTTAGATAATAGCTATGACTACAATAATTAATATCTAAAGATAACTTAAATGTGATTTCTTTTTTAAAACTTGTTTTCAGTTGATAATAAGCATATATCTCTTCCTTAATTGATGAAAGTTATAAATGAAAATAATAATTAATGCTTACTATCTGATTTTAGGACCTCATATGAAATTTGAAGTTACATCCAGAGAAAAAAGCCTGTGATTATATTAACATACAGAAAATAAAACTACATGAAACTTTCCTCAAACTCTGAAACAGCAGCCTTACAACAGCATTTCTGATTTGCTTTGCACAGTGGCATGGCTACCAGAAACGGAAAAGAAATAATAATAGAAGTGAAATGCAAATACAGTTTGATCAGAAATCTGAGTCACAGCTCAGTCATCGAAGATAATTTATGACACTTGCCTCCATATACGCATCTGGTAAACTACATGTGTTTTAATGGTATACTCAGGTTTCAAATGTAGGGATTTTTTAAAACAAGTTAAAGGAGAATGGTGCTTTGTGCTCATCTATTAAAAGGCATGTCTTTAGTTGTGCTGACGATTTCACCAAACCTTATTTTGTATAACCAAAAATTAGCTCTATCAGCTGAGAAAACTGAGGCTGGAGGCTCTCGAGACAAAGTCTGTTTCAAGCTGTAAGTGTCCCCTGAGCCTCAAGCCCTGCTGGCCGCACTCCCCTCATCTGTGTGTCCTCGGGGTCTGCCGCATCTCCTTGTTAGAAACTGTATCATTTAAAGTCGTCCTGAGACCTCAGACATGAAGGTGCCTCCCACATGACAAACTGAAACAGAGGGCGCGCGTTCTCACTAATGTGTTTGCATCTCGCTGGAACACTAACTCAGTTCTGCCTCCCCATTTTCTGTCCAGAGTAGAAGGACCTGGCATCCTGGACACAATGCCCTCTTATTCACCTTTCCAGTTTGAAGCTCTTCAGGTCCAGCCAGTGGGTCAGCCCCTCCCTGGTGCCTTGACTCCTAGGATCACTGTGGGGAGCAAAGCCCAGTTATTTCCCATCCTGGTGAGCAGGTGCAGGGACACAAAATGAGGAGTCACAAGGGTGACAAGTGCTGTGGATCTGAACCGGTTTTAAATCACTTTCGACCAACCCTTTCTTCCCTAGCCACGTACCATGCGGAAAAGAAGCATGACTGTTCACTCTTTCAGTACAATGAGAGTCTCTTGCAATGGATGTTTTGCAGGCATTTAATTACCCTGTGCATTCCCTCCGACTAACTCCAAACTCTCCAATCATGATTTGGCTCTGATGCCCACAGACAATGCCTGATTGATTTTGAGCAGACGGGCAGATCCATCCACAATCTACACACCGTGTTTATAATTGCATATTGTCATGTTATGCCCAAGTCATGCCTCCATTTTCCCTTTCTGTACAATAACCACAATTCTACTTTTGTGGTTTAAGTTCGGCTTGAAGATCAGGGTCAGTCCCGAAAGCTTATGGCTTATTTATGTCACTCTGTTCCTTCGGTGCCATGCAAATAGGTTGATATTTTCTTTTTAGGTTTCCACTCTCCATCTTTACTTTGACAACCTGAATTTTCTGGGGCCCATCCTCACCATGCATCTCAGACCACATGCTGACTTACTCAATGGGCATCTTATTGCATATTATTTTTAGCATCTCATAATGTCCATCTAGTTTGTTTCTGCCATTTGAATCACATATCATCACCCTCTGTCTATCAGAGGTAAACGCGATATTCTAATAGCGTGTCACCTTTCACTACAGACATAAATGACACTAGTGGAAGCATCACCCTTTCAATCAGACAGTTCAATTCAACGTCAGTCATGGCAGGAGCGTATGGAGAAACAATCTTAATAGGATATCTTTTCCACTATTCAGAACATCTAACTTGCTTTAAAACTGAAAGGATGAGAAGAGAAATGAGGGGAGAGACTCTTCTTCCCACAATAAATCTGAGAGCAGGTAATTTAAATGAAGACAAACTTGGTTTGTTTGTATGTGGCTGCATGGCTTAACAACAGCAGAGCCAGCCTTGTCTTCCTGTTGGTCACAAGTGTGGCTCACAGATGCCTGTCCCCAGGACGAGATGCGACTGTCACAGAGCTGGCTGCCCACACAGCAGTAGTGATGTTGACACCAGCAGTTTCTCTGTAAAGAGATTTTCTAGGTAGCTTTTTTTTTTCCTAAACAGAGTAACTTTTCCTTCTTAAAGAGAGTAATTTGGAAGACAATTATGTACCTGCAATTTTATGTTGTCATAAATGCAATTCTTTCCTGTCATGCTGACATTTAATAATTTGAAAGAGCACTTTCTGTCAAAGGCAATATTTTATCACGTAGGGTCTGTCAAAAAAGACTGAACTGAAAATTATCTTGAGTGCAAAACCTTAAAAAATCAACTTTAGCAACAATTTTAAATAGACGCAATTTATCACCTTATATTTATTCTTATGTGAAAGAAAAAATAGTAATTACTATTCAAATCTTCTCCAGACCAGATGTCTCTTTTCATCATTGCATTTTATTTTTTCACAATAAAAATATAATTAACACATTAAACAAGGATTTATTTTGTCTATCATGAGTTCTGTCACATTACAGGTTTCTGTGAAGCTTACAAATATAATTAAGTAAAAACTATTTGACCAAGTAGAAACCCAGGCATTTCATTTAATCTGTAATTCATGTACTTCACTCAGTATAGTTTGGTTTTTGTTTTTTATTGAAATATAGTTGACACACAGTATTATAGTTTTAAGTGTATAAAAATGATTCTACATTTATAAACATCACAAAATGATCACCATGATATGTCTAGTTACCAGCTGCCACCATGCGAAGTTTTTACTATATTATTGACTAAATTCCCTGTACTGTGCATCACATCTTCATGACATTTATTTTACAACTAGAAATTTGTCCCTCTTAGCCCCCTTCACCTATTTTGCCATCCCCAACCCTTCCCCCATCTGGGAACCACCAGCTTGTTTCCTGTATCTATGAGTCTGTTTCTGTTTTCTTTTGTTTGTTCCTTTATTTTGTTTTTTAGATTCCACATATAAGTCGTCATATGGTATTTGTCTTTCTCTGTCTGATTTATTTCACTTAGCATAAAACCCTCCAGTTCCACCCATGTTGTCACAAATGGAAAATTTCATTCTCTTTTATGGCCAAATAATGTTCTATTATGTGTATATATATACCACGTCTTCGTTATCCATTCATCTATCCATGGGCACTATGTGTTTTTTATTTTCTGGAAAAAGTGAGAGCATATGGTATTTGTGTTTCTCTGTCTGACTTATTTTGCTCAGCCTTCCAGTCCATCCATGTTGTCACAAATGGGATGCTTTTGTCTTTTTCATGGCTTAAGTTTTCTTTTGATAATGGCCATTCTGATAGGTATGAGTTGATACCTAACTGTGGTTTTGATTTGTGTTTCCCTGATGATTAGTGATGTTGAGCATCTTTTCATGTGTCTGTTGGTCATCTGTATGTCTTCTTTGGAAAAATATCTATTTAGGTCCTCTACCCATTTTTTAATCAAACTGTTTGGGTTTTTGTTTTGATATTGTGTTATGTGAGTTCTTTATATATTTTAGATATTAACCCCTTATCAAATATGTCATTTGCAAATATCTTCTCCCATTCAGAAGGTCGCCGTTTCATGTTGTTAAAGGTTTCTTTCACTGTGCAAAAGCTTTTTAGTTTGATATAGTCCCACTTGTTTGTATTGCTTTGGTTGCCTTTGCTCAAGGAGACAGATTCATAAAAATACCGATAAGACCAGTGACAAAAGCTGACTGTTCATGTTTTCTTCTAGGGTTTTATAGTTTCAGGTCTTAAAGTTTTCAATCCGTTTTGAGTTTATTTGTGTATTGCTGTAAGAAAGTGGTCCAGTTTCATTCTTTTGCATGTAGCTGATCCTTCGTATTTCTGTGATATCAGGTCTAATTCTCCTCTTTCATTTAAGATTTTATTTATTTGAGCCCTCTCTCTTTTTTTATGAGTCTAGCTAAGGTTTATCAATTTGTTTATCTTTTCAAAGAAGCAGCTCTTAGTTTCATTGATCTTCTCTATTGTTTTTTAATCTCTATTTCATTTATTTCTGCTCCAATCTTTATTACTTCCTTCCTTCTATTAACTTTGGGCTTTGTTTGTTCTTCTTTTTCTAGTTCCTGTAGGCGTAAACTTACATTGTTTGTTTGAGATTTTTCTTGTTTCTACAGACAGGCCTGTATTGCTATGAACTTCCCTCTCAGAACTGCTTGTGCTGCATCTCATAGAATTTGAACTGTTGTGTTTCTGCTTTCATTTGTCTCAAGGCATTTTTTGATTCCCTCTTTGATTTATTCGTTGACCCACTGGCTGTTCAGCAGCATGTTGTTAGCCTCCATGTGCTTGCGTCTTATCTAGTTTGCTTCTTGTATTTGATGTCTAGTTTCATACTGTTGTGTCAGAAAAGATGCTTGATAGGATTTCACTCTTCTTAAATTTATTGAGACTTGTTTTGTGGTCCAACATATGATCTATCCTAGAGAACATTCCCTTTGCATTCAAAAATAATGTGTACTCTGTGGTTTTTGGATGGAGTGTTCTATACATATCTATTAAGCCCATCTGATCTAATGTGTCATTTAAGGCCAATGTTTCCTTATTGATGTTCTGTCTGAATGACTCTCCAGTGATGTAAGTGGGGTGTTAAAGTCCCCTCCTATTATTGTATTACTGTCAATTTCTTCCTTTATGTCTGTTAATATTTGCTTTATATATTTAGGTGCTCCTACATTGGGGGCATGGATATTTATATGTGTTACATCCTCTTGTTGGACTGATTCCTTTATCATTATGTAGTGCCCTTGTCTCTTGTTACAGTCTTTATTTTGAAGTCTGTTTTGTTCAATATATGTATTGCTACCTCAGCTTTCTTTTCATTTCCATTTGCATGGAATATCTTTTTCCATCCCCTCACTTTCAATCTGTGTGTGTCTTCAGATCTAAAGTAAGTCGCTTGTAGGCAGGATAAATATGGGTCCTCTTTTTTACCCATTCAGCCACCCTATGTCTTTTGATTGAAGCATTTAGTCTATTTACATTTAAAGTAATTATTGATAGGTAAGTGCTTATTGTCATTTTGTTATTTGTTTTCTGGTTGTTTTTGTAGTTCTTATGTTTCTTTCTTCTTCTCTTGCTCTCTTCCCTTGTGATTTGATGACTTTCTTTAGTGGTATGTCTATTCCTCTTTATTTTTTGTGTACCTTTTATAGCTTTTTGGTTTGTGGTTATCATGAGGTTCTTATATAACAACCTAAGTGTATAGCATTCTAATTTAGGTTTACGGTCGCCAAATTCAAGAGTGTTCTAAAAGCACCATATTTTTACTCCTCCTCCCAAGTTCTATGTTTTTGATGTCATATTTTACATCTTTTTCTTTGTGTATCCTTTAATTTTTGTAGATATAGACGGTTTTACTGCTTTTGTATTTCAAGCTTCAAACTAGATTTATAGGTCACTGATCCACTACCTTTACTATATGCTTGCCACTACTAGTGAGATTTTTTCTTTTATAATTTCCTTATTTCTAGTTAAAACCTTTCCTTTTAAGCTTAAAGACGTTCCTTAAGGAAAGGAGATATAGTGGGGGTGAACCATTTTAGCTTTTGCTTATCAGAAAAACTCCTTATCTCTCCTTCAGTTATGAGTGATAACATGCCCAGGAGCGTATTCTTGGTTGTAACCTTTGTCCTTTCAGCACTTTGAATAGCTCATGCCACTTCCTTCTTGCCTGTAAAGTCTCTGCTGAAAAATCAGCTCATCGCCTTATGAGGTTTCCCTTGGATGCAACTAGTTGTTTTCCTCTTGCTGCTTTTAAGATTCTCTCTTTATCCTTAACTTTTGACATTTTAATTATAATGTGTGTTGGTGTGGATCTCTTCAGGCTCATCTCGTTTGGGACTCTCTGTGCTTCCTCGACTTGGGTGTCCATTCCCTTCACTAGGTTGAGGAAATTCTCAGCCATTATTTCTTCAACTAGGTTTTCTGCCACTTTCTTTTTCTATTCTCCTTCTGGGACCCCTATAATGCAAATTGTAGTAGGTTTGATGTTGTCCCAAACGTCCCTTAAACTATCCTTCTCTTTTAAATTCTTTTTTCTTCTTACTGTTCCCATTGGGTGAGGTCCACTACCCTGTCTTCAGGATCGCTGATCCATTCTTCTGCCTCATCTGACTTGTAGTTGAATCCCTCTAGAGTATTTTTCATTTCAGTAGTTGTATTCTTCAGCTCCAATTGGTTCTTTTTTATATTTCCTATCTCTTTGTTGAAGTTCTCACTGTGTTCATGCATTCTTCTCCTGAGTCCAGTGAGCATCTTTACGACCATTACTTTGAACACTTTACCTGGTAGATTGCTTATCCCCATTTTGTTTAGTTCTTTTCTGAGGTTTTCATCTTGTTCTTTTGTTTGGAACATAGTCCTGTGTTTCCTCATTGTGCCTAACTCTCTGTGTTTGTTCCTATGTATTAGGTAGATCAGCTACGTCTCCCAGTCTTGAAAGAGTGGCCTTATATAGAAGGTGTCCTGTTGGGGCCTAGTCGTGCAGTCCCTCCTGGTCACTGGAGCCAGGTGCTCCAGATGTGTCCCCTCTGTGGGCTGCGTGTGCCCTCCTGTTGTGCCTGGGCCATGATTCCTGGGGGGCATGCTGGTGTGCAGGGCTGGCCCCCAGGGTGGGAGCCACTTTGAAGGGGGTTTTGTTGCGGCGGGACCACGGAAAACTCCAGAGTAGAGCAAGCCATGCCAGCAAGGTAGATAGAGCGTGCTGGAGATGGCACCTGCCAGCGCTAAGCCAGCAAGGTAGAAGGCGAGTAAAAAAAACGTTGCCCACCAGGACTCCATCTCCAGAGAAAATTCCAACTGCTCCTACAGTTCCAACTGTGCCTTTCCAGCAAATCCCCTAAAATTGGTCAATGAACTTCCTTCACATATAACTCAGGCACTGTTCAAACTGCTGCTGTGCTCTGGGTCTTGGAACGAGTGAGTTTGTGCACACGATCTTTAAGAGTGGAGTCTCAGTTTGCTATAACCTCTACTCTCCTGGATGTTAGACCCACTGGTTTCAAAGCCAGGCCCGATGGGGGCTCATCTTCCCCATGCAGGTCCCCCAGGCTGGGGAGCCTGATGTGGGGCTCAGCCCCTGCTCACCCAGCAGGACCTGCACAGTTCTTGTATCTCTCCTTCTGTTTGTTACCATGCAGGGTGTGGGTTCTGACCAGACCATGTCTCCAACACCCTATCTGTCTCAATGTAGCTTTTCTTAACAGCCTTAGCTGTGGAAACTGTTCTGCTAGACTTCAGGTCGTTCTCAGCAACCATTGTTCCATACGCAGCTGTAGTTTTGAGGTGTCCGTGGGAGGGGTGAGCTCAGGATCTTTGTACTCCACCCTCTTGATCCAATTAAGCCCACAGTTTTCTTTTTAAGTTGAAAATATTCACAGTACTAGAGGCACATATTCATATGTGATGATTTTTATATGGTGGTAATCTGAACATTGTTCTTGGCACATCTTAAAAAAATGACAAAGCTATTATAGAAATGACTATAAATTTTGTGAAGTACTTTAAAAATAACGAAGCATGGCTATAAGTACTCAATCTGAGTCTGTCCATGTGACATAAAATAAATATATGAGATTACAAGAATCCACTCATCAACTATGAAGGTTATAACATACTTAACTACAAATAACTAAACAGAAATAAGCTTACTTATTAAAATATTATTATTGATATTGATAAAATATTATTTTGAGAGACAGCTATAGAATAGAAAACAATTAGGTCTATTTTTACATGGAAAAAAAGTGCCCTAAACATAATAAATTACTATCAAGCTATTTGAATCCCAAGATCTGTAGGGGGAAGGAATACTGTGCCCCCAATACACTGCAAGGTATCTGCCCTTATTGAGCCTATAAACCATTACAGAAAATACAAAAATTTTTAACAGAAATCCAAGCTTCCTGGGTGTTTCATGTGGATCACATTTTACTGTGATTGTAGAAACCATCCAGGAGAGCAGCATTAGAGGGAAATGTTCATGTTCCCTCAGGTAATTCACTGCATCCGAGTCATTCAACTTCCCGAGCATGGTAGGTCACCTAAGTAATTGTGACACACACACACAACACACAGCACATGCATGTGTGAAATTTGAGACTGTATCTATATTTTAAAAAGAAGTGCATTCTTCAATCATTCTTTCAGCCTATTTGTCTCAACCGGAAACTAGGCAGATGTCTCTAGTTTTCAAGTCAGTTTGGGCGTTGAGATGCGCAGTGTAAAGCCTTGTGATAGATCATGTGTTCCTAAGTATAAAACGAAGAGGAGAAGCATAGTCACAAACAATCACCATGGCTTCCAGGTTCCATCGGCCGTGTGCTGGGGTCTTGTGCTCTCGGTCACTTCTGAATCGTGAGCACTGTCTGAGTGAGGTATCATTCTCACTGACAAACAACACCCGATTCCAGTGTGGTCGCCCAGCCAGTGAGCAGTATAGCTGAGAGTCAAACCCACTTGTCAGTCGCGAAAGAAGGGGTACTTAAGCCAAAGCAGTTCGAAACAAAAGCAATCCCTCAGCTTTGGGGATTTCAGAAGGCTTCACAAAGAAAAGAGAATACAGAGGGGAGAGGAAAGAAAGGAAAGAAAGCAGATATTATTTACAGAGATGCTGAATATGCATGTGCACGGGTATACATTTTTAAATAAAACTTAAATACAGGTGTTGTTTACATGTGTAAGAAATATCATTTCCTATACCATCAATGTCCTCATCCTTCAAGCACCTCAGAGAGAGACACCTTATAATGCTTTAAGCTCATTACGATAAATATATATGGAATCATCTAACCAGACTACTCACATCAAAAATAAACTATAAATCCTAAATATTTCTGGCATCCCCAATGGGAAAGTTAAAGAAACATTTGAAACATTTCATAGCTTGGAAGGTTACTAGTGAATTAGGTGACGCTTATTCTTCTGGAATCCATTGTAAATGTGCGTGAGCTACGTCAACTATATCACCACTTGTTTCCAATCTGGTAAGTGATTAGCCATGAAGTTGTTACAGGCAATTCATGCACACAGCTACCTCAGAAAATCAGATTAGTAGGCTGAGATCCCACTTTTCAGCCAGAATTTATTAATAGTTAACAAAGTAACCAATACCTGCAGCTCTGTAATTGCCGGCAATAGTAGATATTGATCATGACCAAAAACACAAGTAGATTTTAAAGAAAAAAATGTTGCAAGGAACATTCTCCAATAAAATTAAGTGATACACATACTCAAACAGATGTAATTTTCTCTTTTTTTTTGAGGAAGATTAGCCCTGAGCTAACATCTGCAGCCAATCTTCCTCTTTTTGCTGAGGAAGACTGGCCCTGAGCTAACATCCGTGCCCATCTTCCTCTGCTTTATATGTGGGACGCCTACCACAGCATGGTGTGCCAAGTGGTGCCATGTCTGCACTTGGGATCTGAACTGGTCAACCCTGGGACGCCAAAGCAGAACGTGCACATTGAACTGCTGTGCCACCGGGCCGGCCCAAAAACAGATGTAATTTTTTAAAAGTGTAATATAAAAAGGCTGGAAGGGGAGATCTAAGTGGATTCACACGTACTAAACCAGGACAGACACATGAGGTTGGCATTGTTACCCCTCCTTTACAGACATGGGGTCTAAATTGGCAATATTTAAGTAAGCTGGAAGGTTACACAAACCGTACATCACAGGATTCAAGCCGGAGTCCATCTGTGAAAACACGTGGTCTTGGAACAACTCTGCGCAAAGTGGGGAGAAAGGCCACACACACAACTAGAGGGAATGATTCATCAGAACACGTCAAAAGAGTCCAACCTAAAAATAGAAGGAAGGCAAACACCTGACAGAAAAATGATAAAACATCTGGACAGATGTGATACAGACTTAAAAACATTCCACTAAACAGTACTAAGGGCACACGAAAATTAACGCCAACTAGAATTGACAAAACAAAGTCCAACGATATGGAGCGTGTGTGAGGCTGCAGGGCAGTGGATGTGACGACCCACTGCCAGCAGGTGTGGAACACACAGAGCCATCATCACGTGAAACTAGAGGTGCACAGTCCCAATAAATCAGGAGGTAAAGTCAGAGTTCCTCCTACGGTTCAAACAACGCGGAGCGGGACGGACTGTTCCTCATCTTCCAAGAACGGAACAGAACCACTGTCCTTCCAGATGCAAAGGAGAAGCTAATTCCTCACACAACAAAGGTGCCGGGGCAGGGTCGGCAAACTCTTTGGGAAACAGAGACAGAGGGAACGTTTTAGGTCCCCAGGCCCTGTGGTCTGTGTCACAGCTAGGCCCGCTCTGCCGCTGTCCTGACAATACGCAGATGAGTGAGCGTGGCTGTGCCCCAGCAGGACTTCACTAGCCCACTGGAATTTGAATTTCGCGTAGTTTCCACTCATCATGAACATCATTATTCTTTCGATTATGTTTCAGTCATATAAAAATGGAACAACCATTCCTAGCTCATGGACAGTGCATAGTCAGGGGTGGCCCACGAACCGGGGTGTGCAGACGTGAGGGCCCGAGGCCCCAAGTCCCTGGGGTGCCTGTGGAGAAGGACCTGCAACTGTGTCATGGACAAGGATGTTCCAGCAGCATGAGTGAAAGCGGCAAATATTTCAGACAACTGAAATCTCCCTCACAGACGACAGACGGCTGTGCTGTCACGGATCCACGCCCTGGAGGACCCATCAGCCTCGAAAGGAATAAACAGTCTCTGAGATCATACCTGGAGTTCAAAGGATAAAGATTCCATCCAAAGTCCTGATATTCTAACAGATTTATAATGCGATGAATTACGTGGAAGGTATGTCAGGAATTTGTTAACACTTTAAACTTGGTCAGCATTTGGATACATTTTTTTGAAAAATGTATGTATTTAGACTGAGGAAAGGACATTTTCCCTTCTTCTATAGTTCTTTAATATTTAGCACAACAATTTTAAATGTTTTCATTGTCATTATGCCACAGTTCCAAAAAAGACAGATAATTCAACAGCTTAAAATGCACTGTGATCTCAAGTTTCTCCTCTTGTTATTTACAGTTGTAAATATGTCCCTGGCAGCAGTCACATCCTTAAATTGCAATGTAAATTCTGTGTCTGAATACGAGGGCTGCCATTCCAAATTATCAACCTGACAGTCCGACGTGAAGTGATAATTATGTGCTAAAATCTACGTAGCGTAACGCATTCTGTAGCCAGTTATAGAGGCTGTAAGCTTCGTGGTTCATTCATGTTTTAATAAATGTGCCCAATTAGAGATACCACTTATTAGCCATAAAAAGGTACCTGCAACATTATAGCACCTATGCATTTAAAAACCCCAATTCGTGCTGACCCTCGCTCCTCTGAGCCCTCTGACCCACGCCTGAAACAGGCACCACGCAGCCTGTGACCTGGGGTACGTGCCCACACGTGAGCAGGCGCACACCTCCTGGCCAGCCTGCTCAGAAAGGCGAATCTTGGACCCTTGTCACATTTCAAATGACAACATGAGGAAGGGGCAAGTTTGCTACTGTTGTTTTGTTGTTGTTTTTTTACGGGTCGGGACAGGCCTACAGAAACACAGGGTCCTCCTCGTGGAGAATGACGAGCAGACAGGAAACAGATGGTAAGACAGACACACGTCAGTCCTAGCCCTGCGTTCCAAGTCACCTCAAAGGCTGAGAAAGCAACTCGTCCACGCAGCCGAGGCAAAACCCACTGGTGTCAAGATGCTTAGGATCACGCCAAAGTCTACACGCGACAGCCCGCCAACGTCAAAACGCGCACCTCACCAGTTCAGGTTTTGCACAGACGAAGCAGCACTGTTCACCCCTGGGCAGTTCTCATTTATTTTATTCCCTTCCGAATGCATTTTAATGAGCAAAATCCCCCAATCACCAATTCATAATAATCTTTCTTCCTGATACTTACTACGTTATTTTAAATAAACACATACTTCATTCCAAACTATAGTCCACTAATAGGGTGAACAGGCTGAACCTACTTCAGGAGCACAAGCCACTGCTTTACCAGTTCCAAACGAGATCTCACCAAATAATGCTCATTGTACAAACTGCACTATTACAGAAACACCATATGCACAGGGTACAGACCCTGCAATTCTTTTAACATTTGCTCAGGAAGTGTCTCCCATCAAACAGAAATACATACTTGACTTCTGGAGTGAGGCAATGACAAGGCCATCTCGTGCTACTTGGTAACAAGATTTCTTTTCATTATTTTGAAGTTGACTTTAATTACGATGACCTGGCACACACCTTCCTGTCTAACTTCTGGTTAGTCATCTTTCTCTGTGACATTCGGTTTAGACCCGGTTTCTTATACCCAAGCAGCAGAAAGACAGTGATGAAACCAAGGATGTTTGGTTTCTAATGATCGATTATGCTCTCTTTAAAAATATGGCCAATGGGAAGCCAGCCAACACTCTGTGCCTAAGTTTCCTCAACTGTTAACACAGGAAGTTGGGTTGGAAACTTGCAAAAGTTCACCATGCTCTAAAATTTACAACTCAGCTTTCAGATGACATTACAGAGATGAGCTCAGCTGCAAGTGGAAATGTTAGTTATTATCATGCAAGCATGATAAACACATCTTCTGTTTTTTATTCCTAAAATCAGAAAGTCAAATCAGGCTAAAATAAGATACACTTAATTTCAGAAATATTCCTGAGAGCTTCAATGCCTTTAAGAAAGATTATGCCTGAAATCCAAAACACATATCTCATTTGGATTCACTAGACATTGCTGTGAGCCTTCCATAAGACAGCTACTGGAAAATCTTCTGAAACAGGAAATCTTTTAATCAAATATTTACCTTGAAATAAGTAACCAGATTGCCAAACACAGTGCCCTCAATCTTTGAAGAAAAAAGCAAGTCAGAGAAATTTCCTGAAAGTCTTCACATAGCTAGATATACGAAAGGAAGTTTTCTAAATGAAGTTTAAAAGCATAAAATATGAAAGTGATTTTTAAAAATTCACAATGGCCTTTCGAATGCCCTGATAGTAATTCTGTTAAGGAAAAAAACATATTTAGGAAAAGCTTGACATAGTCCTTCTATCTTAATGACCACAAGAATCCTTTCATCTGAAGCAAAGTCGTACTGACATCCCCTTCAAGACCATCTGTGAACTGAGGGACCCTACTGTCCCGGGAATAGTCAGTGACATAGCCGCATGCTACTACCGTACTATTGTGACATGACAGGGTTTAAGAAGAACCCTCCTTGGAAATCACCGTAAGATAAACTTCATGTCAATTACCATCAGTTCTCCCTTGTAGTGAATTTAATGAATGGGTCTGAGGGTCCGCTCTGTGCAAGGCCTGTGCTGGGGGCTCTGCAGCGAAGAAGGCAGGTCCATCACCTTCCCAAGGAGCTTTGATTCTGGGGGAGACACAAGCAAACCTGCGCTGCCTCGACACACAGCAGGAACTTTGAAGGAAAAGCCAGCAGCGAACAGGAACAGAGGTGGTGGGACATCAGTGCTGGCCAGGGTCCCCTGGACCGGGCCTCCACCTGGGCAGACACCTAAGGAAGGGAAGCCCAGGGGAGCCGGGCTGAGGAAGAGCATCACAGAGCGTCTCCTGAAGCCGCTGTCATCGCATCACTGATGCTACAAACTGGAACAGTGAGCAAAGCTGGTCAACGAAACAGTCCAGACCCCGACAGATGCGTGTCCAGCACAAACCACCTGCCGGCTGACACGTTCCATCACTCTCAAAACCAAATTTCATACCGACCACCAAGTAAGATATCAAAAGAGTCAATAACTTTTATGCCTATTTGTTAAAAAACTCACGTTGTCCACTACGACTACTAAAACTTTTTAAAAAACTAACTTTTGTAGGATCAACATAATTCTAACTGGATTTCAATTCTTAGACAAGTAACCTCATGTAATTAAGGTATTTTAGAAAAGGAGTTATCTTTTAATAGAGATCTCAAAGCTGTTATGAAATAATTCATCTTTATTGTTAAAAGGATAACAAGACTTGGGTTTAGTGTTTATTATGATAAACCCCCAGGCGGTTTTAGAACCACAATAATAATAGCACATCAGCCTTTAATTGTTTTAACCAGAGAGACCACATGACAGACACATAAAACTGTATTAACAAATCTGAAACACCATATAGCCTGTCTGCACAGATCAAAACTGGTTGGAAATCAGTTTTAAAGTATAATGCAAGCTTATTATCACCCAAACCTTGTTTACTGAGAAAATTTTCTGTTTTATAGCAAGAGCTGGGATTGAGTTTGTTATAAAAGGCTAAAGACTTCAGTGTGGAAACCTAAAATTTAAATCCTATGAACACCTGCCCTGTTATAGAGACTGATGACAACTTCTGTCACATGGCAGCAATGTCAAGCACCACCATTAAAAATAAAACAAGGTATAATTTAAAAAAATAAGTTTTAATATAAGTTACATCATCTAGGGCATTTAGAATGAGTATAACTATTCAGCAAAGTTTTGTTTCTGACGACAACTGCTTTGCAATAACTCAAATACCGTATGATCTCACTCATAAAAAGATAAAAACGATGACAAACAAGCACATAGCAACAGAGACTGGATTGTTGGTTATCATAGGGGAAAGGGGAAAGGGAGAGGGCAAAAGGGGTGATGAGGCTCACACGTGAGGGGATGGACTATAATTAGTTTTTGGGTAGCGAACATGATGTAATCTACACAGCATTTGAAATATATTATTACGACATACATCTGAAAGTTATATAATGTTATAATCCAATGCTACTGCAATAAAAAAAATAAAACTAAAAATAACAGAAAACAAAAACAAACCAAGAAGTATAACAATTTACAATTACTTATTTGAGAAATAATAAAAAGCTATGTCAAGGGAAAAATGACATTTCAACAAAGTTACATTACATGCACATCTTGAGTAATAAAGTTTTCAAAATGAAAATAATGGCAAGCAGTTATAGGGAGATGTTTAAAAGCACCTTAGAACAGAGGACATCTATTAATAGATCGTAACAGCAGCTCCCTCAGGAGCTAAAAGTACTTGGAATGTTATTTGGAAATTCTCTGACAGAAGCGGGTTGCTGCTCCCTCATTTCTACCCGTCAAACCACCCAAATTAAGACACAAGAAGGGAAGCCTGTCCAAATGTGTACAGAATCCTGGACACGTCTTTATACTTCACTGAAATAGAAATCATAATATCCTCTAACATCATGGAATCTAGAGATCATGGACTCCTGGCTAATGTGCTGATGCTCATCGCTAATCATGGGTCTTTGGATGGATCCACAGTTGGGTCTCACGCCCTGTTTCCCACACTCAGGATGCCTGAGTTCGCATCTTCGCTCTCTCTCACCTCAGCTACCCCAGGAACCTCTTGCTCTATGAATTTCTTTCTCAAACCTCGTCTCACCCAATGCCAGTCTCTATTTTTAAGTGTCGACTTCCTAGAATTTCTGTTACTACTATTTATCCAGCCCGTGTATCCTGAGCGCTCGCCAAATTACAGGCAGACAAGCGTCAATGGCGAGTGAGAGAGAAACACCATCGCGTTCCCCACAAGGCTGGAGTCCAGTGACTAGAATAACCACACAGACATGTGCCATCTATCCACGGCCTCTGCTGCAGGGTCTAGGGAAGAGAATGACATAGTTGGAGAGATAAGGAGAAGCTTATCTAATGAAGCAGTGTGAGCTGGAACCTGAGAGAAAAAGAGGAAAGCAAAGAGAATTCCGGGCAGAGCAGGAGTCTGTGCAGAGCCCAGAGGCAGGGTGAGGGCATGGCAAGAGGAGGACCACAGAAAAGTCAGCGTCGATGGAGCGGAATGAGGGGCAGGGTCAGAGTGTGGAGCAGAAGACAAGAAGGGAGGCAGGTCCACAGCCCACACGCAGAGCCCCACTGCTCCCTTAAGGCTCACTCACCGGAGGAGCAGCGGGGTCCTCTGAGGCTTTTCAGCTGGAGAAGAGGTGAGCAGACTCAACCTTTAGGAGATCAGTCTGTCTGCCATGGAGGCTGGGTTGAAGGAAGTCTGAAGAGACCTAAGTAGAGTCAGAAGGCTACTGCAATAATCCACCAGGGAGATAAGGACACCTTAGATTAGCATGGTCGCTGGTAAGGATGGAGAGAAACAGAAAAGTCTCAACACCCAATCATGACAAAAACTCTCAAAAACCAGGAATAATGGTGAACTTCCTCAACATGATAAAGAGTATCTACAAAACACCTAGAGCCTACCTTATATTTAATGGTGAGAAACTTGAGCTTTTCCACCAAGCTAGGCAAATATGGTCCCTCTCAACACTCCTTTTCAACACTATACTGGAAGTTCTAGCTAATGCAATAAGACTGGAAAGGAAACAAAGGCTATACAGATTGAGAAGGAAGAAATAAAACTGCCCTCATCACAGATGACAAGATCCTCTATGTAGAGAAGACAAAATTGACCCAAATAAAACAAAACAAAAACAAACAAAAAATTTTCTGGGACTACTAAGCAGTTATAGCAAGGCTGCAGGGTACAAAGTCAATACACAAAATCCTTCCCATATACCAGAAATGAACAAATGGAATTTGAAATTAAACAAAAAAATACCACTTACATTACCACCTTTAAAAATGAAATACTTAGATATAAATCCAGGAAAACTAAATTAATGGAGAGACAGTCCATGTTCATGGATAGGAAGAGTCGGCATTGTCAAGATGTCAGCTGTTCCCAAATTGATTTATAGAGTCAATGCAATCCCAAGCAAAATTCTAGCAAGTTATTTTGTGGCTATCAACAAAAGGCCCAGAATAGACAAGACATACAGAAGGAGAAAGACAGAGGTGGAGGACTGACACTATCTGACATCAAGACTTTCTATAAAGCCAGGTAATCAGGACAGTCTGGTACAGGTGAAAGAACAGACATACAGATCAACGGAATAGAAATAGACTCACATAAATATTTTCAATTGATCTTTGAGAAAAGAGCAAAGACAATTCAATGAAGTAAATAGAGTCTTTTCAAAAGATGGTGCTGGAACAATTGGAAATCCATATGCTAAACAATGAGCCTACACACAGATCTTACATCCTCCACAAAATTAATTCAAAACGGATCAAAGAACTAAATGTAAAATGCAAAACTATAAAACTCCTAGACGACCACATAGGTGAAAACCTAGAAGATCTTGGAACATTGATGACTTTTAGATACAACAAGCACAACCCACGAAAAGAGTAACTGATGAGCTGAACTCCCATTAAAATTTTAAAATTCTGCTTTGTGATCAAGAGACTGTTACAAGAATGAGAAGACAAGGCACAGACTGAGAAAATATTTGTCAAAAACACACTTGATAAAGGACTACTATCCAAAATATATAAAGAACTCTTCAAACTCAACAGTTCGAAAGCAAATAACCTGATTTTAAAAAGTAGCCAAAGATCTTAACAGACACTTCAGTAAAGAAGATCCACAGATGACAAGTAAGCATATGAAAAGATGCTCCCGTCTTCAGAGAAATGCAAATTAAACCAATAATGACGCCACTACACACTGACTAGAATGGCCACAATCGGGAACACTGACAACACCAAATGCTGGAAGGAGGTGCAGCAACAGGAACTCTCACACCTTGCTGGTAGGAAAGCAAAATGGCACAGCCACTCTGACAGACAGTTTGGCGGTCTCTTACAAAACTAAACATACTCTTACCATACAAGTCAGCAATTGTGCTCCTTGGTATTTAGTTGAAGGAGGTGAAAACAAGTCCACATAAAAACTTGCACACAGGTGGTAAGCAGTTTTATTCAGAACTGCTGAAACTCAGAAGCAACCAAGACATCCTTCAGTAGGTGAACGGATGAAGACTGTGTTACATCCAGACAATGGAATATTATTTGGCGCTAAAAGGAAATGAGCTATCAAGCAATGAAAAGACATAGAGAAACCTTAAATGCATATCACTAAGTGAAAAAAGCCAGTGTGAAAAGTCTACATACTGTATGAATCCAACTACACAACATTTGGAAAAGGTAAAACTATGGAGACAATGAAAAGATCAGAGGTTGCAAGGAGTTGGAGAGGAGAGATGAAACAGCAGAGCACGGAGGATTTTCAGGGCAGTAAAAATACTCTGCGTGATACTATTATCATGGACGCATTTCATTATCCATTTATCCAAATTCAGAATTTTCCAACACCAAAAGTGAACCCTGAGGTGAACTATGGGCTTCGGGTGATTATGATGTGTCAATGTAGGTTCACCAATTGTAATAAATGTCCCCCTCCAGTGGGGTATGTTGAATGGGGGAGGCTGTGCCTATATGAAGACAGAGGATATATGGGAAATCGCTGTACTTTCCCCTCAACTTGGCTGTGAATCTTAACTTTCTCTAAAAAAAAAGTCTTAATAGCTAAAAGAAGAACTAATAGACAACAATATTAAATATTAAGAAGTAAGACTACATGTATTTGACAATGACATGATCTTATACATAGAAAATCCTGAAAAATCCACCAAAGAATTATTTGAACCAATAAATGAGTTTAGAAATGTGGCAGGACACAAGATCAATATGCAAAATTCAATTATATCTCTACACACTTGCAATGAACAATCTAAAAAATGAAATTAAGAAAATCCCATTTGTAAGAAGAAAAAAGAATAAAATATCTAAGAATAATTTTATTAAAATAGATGCAGAACTCTGAAAACTATCATTGCTGAAGGAAATTTAAGAACTAAATAAACGGAAAGACACCTCATGTTCACAAATTGGTAGCCTTAATACTGAGATGCCAATAATCCTTAAATTGATCTACAGACTCAGTACAATCTTTATCAAAATCCCAGGTGGCTTCTCTGAAAAACTGACAAAGCTGATCCTAAAATTATGTGAAATTCAAGGGACCCAGGAGAGTCAAAAGAATCCTGACAAGGAAGAACAAACTTGGAAGATTCACATTTCCGTAATTTCAAAACTTACTACAAATCAAGTGATCAAGAACATAGAGTGGCGGCATAAAGAGAAGGGTATACACATAAATCTGTAAGGACAGACACAGAGATCAATGGAATAAAATTGAGAATCTGGAAATAATCCCTTACATATATATATATATGATCAATTGATTTTCAACAAGATTGCCAGGACAACTCAACGGGGGAAAGAGTAGACTTTTGGACAAATAGTGGGGGGACAATTGGAGATTCACATCATACAGATGGACTTGCATGCCTTCCTCACACCACACACAAAAACTGACTCAAAATGGATCCTTTACCTTAAAGTAACAACTAAAACTATGAAAGTCCTAGAAGAAAACACAGGAGTAAACAGTCAGGACCTTGGGTGAGGCAATGGCTTATTAGCTATGATAACAAAAGACCTGTGACAAAAGACAGACCAACTGGACTTAAAATTAAAATTGCATGTGTTGATGGATACCATGAAGAAAACGAAGAGACAACCCACAGAATGGGAGAAAATATCTGCAAATCATGTATCTACAAGGGATTTGTATGCAGAATATTTTTTAAAAAGAAATCTTACAAATTAAAAAAGCAAATAACCTAATTTTAAAAAATGGGCAAAGGATTCTAATATGCAGCTCTCCTAAGAAAATATACAAAAGGCCAATAAGTGTATGAAAAGATATTTAACATTTTTAATAATTAGGAAATGCAAATCAAAACCACTTAAAATAGTACCTGACACCCACTGGTGTGACTAATTTCTTCAGTGGGAATATCAATGAGTTTTAGGAAGATGATGCAGAGATTGGAACTCTCATCTGTTGCTGCTGGAAGTGTAAAATAGAGTGACTTACACGATACACTGCTCATTACCAGCACACTCAGAGAAGCACTATTGACACTGGGAATTTCAAAAATAATGAAATACACTTGGAAATCTTTGGAAAACAATCTGGCAGTTCCTCAAAAAAAGCTAAATATAGAGTTTCCAAAAGACCCAGCAATAAACTCATAGGTGTATAGTCAAGGGAATCAAAACCACAGGTCCACTCAAAACTTCTGCACGGACGTTCACAGCAGCACTATTCGTAACAGCCGAAAACTGGAGCAACCCAAATGTCCATGAACTGAGGAATGGGTAAACGAAAACGCAACGTGATACAATGGAGTACATTTTGCAATAGCGAAAAGTCAAGTCTGAAACTCTCAGTATGATGTGGATAAAGCTTGAGGTCACTACCCGAAGCGAAAGAAGCCAGTCACAGAGACCACTGCAGGATTCTGTCTAAGCAAGGTGTCCAGAAGGGCAAGGCTACATATGAAGTAGCTTAGTGTTGGCGAGGGACTGAGAGAGGGACCAGGGCAGTGGCTGCTCAATGCCTGTGGGGTTTTATTTCTCGGGTGTGAAAAGTTTCTTAAAGCAGATTGTGGCGATAATGGCACAGCTCTGGGATCTACGCCACCCCACTGACCTGCACACTTTGGGTGACTGGGATGCTGTGTGAATTGTACATCAACAAAGCTGTAAAGAAAACGCAAGAGCGTTGGGAACAGAGGCCCAGGCAGGCTCTGCCCGACGGCCACGGGGCAGCAGACGTGCAGTGGACACGCTAGCTGCGGCTTTTTAATGGGAACTGAAATGTCAGAATTTCTCCCTGCGCTTCACAACATGCGGAACACAGCCTGTCTGGGCAGAGCTTTCCTGGCCACAATCTGCTTCCTAATTGGGGAATGTTCCCGCGTCTGTCACTCGGTGCTTCAGAGACGAACTCTGAGAGAAGGCAGATTATGTTTAGTTGAAGACAATCTATTTCCTTTTGCATTTTACTGATTTATTTATTTTGCCCTGCAAGAATTCCTGAAGTCTCTTATTTCATTTGCTTCTCAAATTCCTAATGTCAGCAGTGTATCCTTGAGGGTGCCAGAAATAAGTACTGTATCAAGAAAGTGTTGTAACTTGATTATTGCTTCTGTTCCATTTAATTTCTTCAATAGGAATATCTACCATTTGTTCTGTCTTCCATATCTTTCTCTTTCTAATATTTTCATATGTCATTTTCCTCTATAATCTTAGATTTTCTCAGTTTTCTCAGTATCACTAACTCAATTTCTACATATCTGTTCTCTGCTTCTTATTTATGCTAATGCATTTTAAGTTTTTTTGTTTCATAAAATAGTCAAATGCTTGCTTGTCAGTTCGGGACATGGTACTGGTAATTTATATAAAAACGAGTTGTGCTCTACAGGAAATCCCATTGAATGTTCTTTCTTCATCCGTATGGCGTGCCTGACACCTTGATACGCACCTGGTTGCTGCTGCTGTACCCTGCACACAGGCGAGTACACACCCACTCATCATCCTCTCAGGACAAAATTAATTCCCCTCCCAGATTCGAGCTTCAGGGCAATGTGACAGGTACAGTCTCTCAGGAATTTCTCATCATTTATTGATGGTTATAATAAACTGAGGGGGGATTCATTCTTACAACTGCTGCCTGGTCACATGAGGAAAAGCAAGGAGACTCATTCCTGGGACGACTGAAGCAGCTTGGGTTGTTCTCCCCTTTGCTAGAAGGAATCCATGTGACACGAGCAGCCCTGGGGACACCACTCCTGTGGATTTGTTGTTTTCAATACTACATACGGTAGACGCATTTTCTAAGCTACACAGGATTGGTTCACATTACCGGGTGTTATCTGGGGGGAAAAAATTGCCTCACATTCCAACACATGATTATTATGTCAAAAGCCATAAGAGAATCATGGAAAATAAAATAAACCAGAAGGACTCCAGTGAGTTACTGAATATAAATATCCCAATGCAAGAAGGTACTTTGGGGGAGCAAAAATAATTAGAGTGCCTTGTCAATTTGGAATTAAAGTCACGCTTTTGTTTTTTCAAATGTTACAGAAACTGTAACTTCCCCCCTTCCCCACGTCCCCCAGAACTCGATTAACTTGCTGACAGTATTTAACAGTCACGCGTGGCTCAGGAAGCTGACTCCCTTCAAGGTGCTGGCATTCATCCTTGAAATTCATTAGATATTAATACTTAAAACAGGGGCCGGCCCCATGGCTGAGTGGTTAGATTCACGTGCTCCAATTCGGTGGCCCAGGGTTACCAGGTTCAGATCCTGGGCGTGGACATGGCACCGCTCATTGGGCCACGCTGAGGCATGTCCCACATAGCAGAACTAGAAGGACCTGCAACTAGAATATACAACTATGTACTGGGGGGCTTTGTGGAGAAGAAAAAAAAGAAAAAGAGGAAGATTGGCAACAGATGTTAGCTCAGGGCCAATCTCCCTCACCAAAAAAGAAAAAAAAAAAAACCGGTTTGAAAAAAAAAATACTTAAAACAGACGTTCAGGGAGATGCAGCTGTAATTCCTAAAGTTATGGAACAATACAGTGTCATATGGTTTTCTCTGTCTTATCTGTTAAATTATCTGATTACTAGCAGAAACATGCAGACTAAGAGCAAGTTTTCTCTACCCTGTGGCAACAGACAGGGTCATTGGTGTACCTGCAGGTTTTCACTGGTCTTTGGGTGGTAAGTACTTAAAGAATAAACAGGAGAGAAAAAGAGCCACTGAATTGTGATAAAATGGAAAAGCATCCAAAACTCACTTATGAAATAACCGATAACACTCCTTCCAGACTGTAAAAATAAAATGAGTTGATGACTTTTCTTTAAAAGCAGAATTACTCATTAGTAATTATACACTGGAAAATAAGCTCGATCGACACGATGTCTCTAAACGACACACAGAGTCCATGACATACATTTCTACGAAAAGGGCACCAACTTTTCCCTCTGACTCAGGATGAAATTTCCAAAATAATATCACTATCAATCAAGGTCCTGAACACCAAGTTTAGTGAGTTTATTTTAGCTATGTGCTGTCTCTTCAATTTCAATAAAAACATGCACATCAAAATCAGTAACATATAGAACTGATGAAGGAAAGAGGTCCACAATTTATAGTTAAGGGAAGTATGATGGAGTTCCCCCTCTGATTAGGATGTAGAAAGCGGCAAGAAGAAAATTTTATGACAGTAGGTTAGGCAAATATATCTTAGATAGGACACAAAAACAGAGGACCCAGAGCAGTAAAAAAAAGGAAGAAGAAAGAAAGGAGTAAAAAAAGAAAGAAAGAGAAAATTGGTAAACCAGATTTCATCAAAATTAACAACATGAGCTCCATGAAAGCCTAGTTAAGGCGATGAGAAGAGAGATCAAGACTGGAATGGAATTTTGTAAAATACGTCTGATAAAGCAGCTGCATCCAGAAGGTACAGACAACTTCCACAACTCTACGTGAAGAGGAAAGACAACCCAATAAACACCGGGTGAAAGATAATCAGAGAAGGGGCTTTCATCCAGAACATCAAATGAAACCTTACAACTAAACTTATAAAAAGACAATACACAGAAAGGCAAACACTGGAACACGCTTCATGAAAAGCCATCATGGAAAGTTCACATATGAAAAGATACTCGAAGTCCTCAGTCACGAGGGCAAAGCAAATTAAAACCACAGCGTGTGCCGCTGTCCCCCAGGCAGAAGAGCTAAAATTAAAGGCTGGAAATTCCAAGAGCCCACAAAGATTCAGAGCAACAGGGACGGTCACACAAAATAGCACAGCCCTCTGGGAAAGGACTGGGAGGTTTCCTATAAAGTCACAAATACACTCAACACAAGACCCAGCAGTCACGCTCCTAAGTATTTGCTCAAGAAAGAGGAAAATGTACGTCTACAGAGAGTCTAGTTGAGTTTCAAAAGGACTAAGTTAAAGGAAACAAGCCTGACCAAAAAACATTACAAGTGCACAGTGCACGACTGTGCTCGGGTGACTCTGGAGAAGGCACACGGCAGGGACAGACGGCAGGCGGCAGGGTCGAGGAGGCCGGGGAGGGCTGAGTGCAGAACAGGAGGATCTGAGAGACTGAAAATGCTCGACACCTCGATTACGGCCACAGTTCCGCATTCGTCAGGACTATTAAAACCGTACAACCATTGAGTGTAAACGTTATATGACATAAGTTATACCCCAGTAAGCCCACCCCCCAAAAGATAAGAGTCAGCTCACTTCCACCAGTGGGTTCTAAAGATAAAATGATGAAATGAGAGGAGTGAGGCAGAGCAGACTGACGAGTCACACTTGTCGTCAGTTTCTCCATCTTACCGCTCTCCTTCGCTCTCCAAGACCCGCAGGCTTTCGGGGCCCCGGGGAGAGCAGTGACTCCCCCAGCGGTCGAGAGTCCTGACAGTAAGCGAGCTGACGGAGGATGGCTGCCTCTCTGATGAGGTGGCGGTCCCAGACCGGTCCCTGCTCACTTGAGGGCACATGGACGTGAGCATCAGTCACAGGACTTCAAGCTGGAAGGATTTCAAGAAGACGGAGTGTGGGTCGGCAGCACTCCACATGCGGCCGTGCAGGGACACTGGGCTTGCGATGACCTTTGGATGGGACCCCAGTCCTCTGGTTCTCTTCTGCACCCTCGCACGGGGCTAGGGATCCCCAGAAGACAAGGCCCTCCCCTTCCTTCCCAGGCCGCTTCTCAGGGCTGTGTCTACCATTCCCCCTGAGGAGTAGAGTAGTAATTACGTTCCTTCTGGCGCTCAAAGGCAGACGCCGTCCCGGCCTCTTCCAGATTCAGCAGGGGCCTGCGTTCCCTGGCTGGTGGCTGCTCCACTCCAAGCCGTCCTTCCAGCATCACCTGTCTTCCGATTCTGACCCTGCTGCCTCCCCTTCCAGGGACCCCGGGACGCTCTGGGCCCACGAGATGATCCTGGATGATCTCCCATCTCAAGAGCCCTAATTTAATCACACCTGCAAACACTCTCTTGCTACTTAATTATTCACAGTTTTCAGAATTAGCATGTGGATGTGCCCACCACACCACACGTGCCAGTATCCAATCCTCCTTCTGGCTTTAAACACCTACAATCTGGCCTTGCCGTCCTATCCCAGACAATCCTTACACAACCAACCAGGGCTTCAGAATTCTCATCTCTCTCAGCTCCCACAGCACCTCCAGGCTCCTCCAACTGAGCACGTAACTCTTCAGTCCGTGTCACCTGCTGCCATCTCAGACATGCCTTCTCTGCCCAGGCAGACACAATCTCCTGGAGGACGCAGGCCATATTTTCTGTAACGTGTGCATTTTCCAAAGCACCTGGCACAATGTTAAGTGCATAATCAGCATTTCAAAATTTGTCAGAAAATTATTTGTTAAATACATACTTAAAAATAATATAGCACATCACTCATTGATGGAGTAACTAGAAAGTAATATTTAATTTTAATTTAAAGCTATTGATGAGACAAAAGCTATTACACTTTAGGAATATTCTGTAAAATTTAGCTCCTAGTTATGCACTTTGAAAATGCTAAGCATTTATTGGTTTTGCTAACATTTTATCTTCAGGAATGCCAAGGACATTTTCTTTAAACAACACAATCTGTGCTTTAATTAGAACAGGGCTGCTACATTTTCTCTTCTCTACCAAAAGAACGAATTCTCTATTTAAGGAAGAAAAAAATGTCCCACTTGCTAATGAAGCCATCTTGCCTGATCTTTCACAGAATTAGTGATGGACTTTAAGGATGCACAGGCTGTTTGGAAAGATGCCAGCGTTGGGTACCACCCCTGGCAGTGGGGCCCCTTCGTACCTCATCCTGAGCCATCCACACACCTCCTTGCGCTGACCATGGCCATCTCAACTGATGATGGCCACCTCAACCAGCATGTGCTGAATGCCGGCTTCCCCACGGAAAGCACTAGCTAATTATTTAAATTTACACTCTCTGTTATTGAGTCTAGGTCAACTCGCGTAAAGGGCATCTTTACACACATTGAAAATGAAAACAGAAAGCTGATCCCACGTGAGATTTTCTCTTGTTCAAAAGGTAAAGCTATTTTTGTCCCTCTGTCCAAAACAACCCGGTAATCGTCTGGGAGATGAACCGCTGGGAGACCCCAGAGGGGCCAAGCCTGTGCTCAGGCCTGCGAGGGTGTGCACGCAGACACTGTCCTGCCAACGGTTACAGACCCTCACTGTGCCCCGGTCCCCCACTTCAGGTGGGAGGGGAAAACAGACATCAATAAACATGAGATTCTCTCATCTCCATCTCAGGATCTCTCAAAAAATATATATGCTTTTATTGTTATTTGCAGAAGAATACACATGTATAACATAAAAAGATATATAATGTACATTAACATACAAATAAATTTACTACACTTATTTTAGTAAATAAAAATAATAATTAATAAAATAAATCAAATAAATAAAAAGTACTTCCCCTTTCGTCTTTTCTGAGCTTTGCTTCTCAGCAAAAGAACAAAGAGATTGCATCTCTGAACATGATACCTTATCTACTTCTCTTTCCTGTCTACGAAACTGTGATACTTGTCTACCTCGATATTCATAATTCTTGTGAGAAATTAAGGGAAGGAGTTATGAGGACTCATGATAAGCAGCAACATGTACGTCAATTCAAGGACTGGCCAGGTAAGCAGCCAGCCTGGGACGGCTTCAGGTGGGAGTGTCCCTGGTCCTACATAGAAAGGGTCATCATTCGATCTGTGGGGAGCAAGCGTTCCTATAAAAACAGCCACAGAAGCAGAATTTCTGACTAAACCTCTGAGAGACTGATTTACCAGAAGTCCGTTTCGCTCTTAAAATAAAATTATTCTACAGCTATCTTCTGAAGTTAAAGAACAAAATGGCCTTGGCTGGCAGATTTTAATCCTTTGGGATGTGTCTGCGTGGACCAGCATCGTGAGAGCTGGAGGCACACTTCCGAGAGCAGGTGGATAGCGCGTATTACCAGCAATGGCCCCAAAATTCGAGTAGAGAATCTGCTTTTCCCTCTTCCTAGAGAAAAAAAGGCCAACTCTGAGAAAAAGGAACACCCATCCATCAGCGAACACAACCATTCTATTTTGGAGGAAGGAAATCTCTTAATTACAGAAGTTGCTCTAGCATGAAATGCTTTCTCGCCAGTTTCTACATTTGCCAGAAAGAAAAAAGAAAAAAACACAAACAACTAGTCTTTATGTTTAATGAAAGCAGGCACGTCTGTCTCGGTAGATTTTCTTTTATGGAACCAGATATTTATTAACTGAGGAAAAGGCAATTACTCCAGGGGAGTTGAACTTGTTTTCTGTAGGAGAAATTTTTTTCCTTGAGAAACCAGATTGTGTCTAGGAATGAATGTGATTTATATGTATTTGGTTCTCTGGCAACACTCGAGGATTGGATTTTGTATCTTCACAAATTGAGGTGACTGCTTTCAGAAAAAATGAACAGAAGTTTCCTGGGAAGAAAAACGACATATAATGCACTTCTGTAGAGAAAATCTCCTCCAGCAAATTGTGCAGCCTATAACGTCTCTTTTCTAGTGTTATTGAGGAAAATTCTACAAAGGGAACAAATAGGTTCGTGTCAATTTTTGTTAAATTCCGATAATAAAATGCCTGCTCTGCTATAATAGAATAAGATTTGGACTTGCAGACTGAAGACCTGGGCTCAGGAACTGAAAACTGATGTTTTGTTTCCTGTCAAGCAGGTAGCATCTTGGATGATGTTACCATAACCTCAAATTTAACAATGTAGCCGCCATGGCTCTCCTCCCCTAGCTGAGAACTATTCATATATTCAGGGCTGTCGTTTGTCCGGGAACAATGCCCTCCTGACGTTGCCCACTACAATAGCAGGATGCCCACAACAGAGGCACTTCGAGTCGGATGAAACGAGGAGGCGAGCACACCACTTAGGAGAAGCACCTGGAGCAGCACAGAAGAGCCCCGCCCTGAGGCTTCATCCCCTTTCAGGCTCCAGGGTGGGAGGGGTCTCGTGGTCAGAAGGACGTCTTGACCTTTCAACCCCCCTCGTTGTCTCAATATACTCTGGGCCAATTTCTAAGTAAAATTGGCACGCGCCATATTCTAAACGCAACCGAGGACACAAGCGGGACTCAGGACCTCACGCCGACAGGTAGACCTGGGACACATGCTGAGGACCCAAGCTTCACCCTGGGCCACGGGGGCCGCTGACGTGCAGCCAGTGGGACGGCGATGGGGTCAGGCTGTGCTTCAGAAACGAGTTTTGGAGGGTGGAATGGGGTAGATGCCTCCTGAGCCAACGGGAAGCAGCCCCGGCCGGAACACAGTCCTTCCCGCAGGAGGATTCAACCAGAGCGAAACAACCAGCGCGGTCCCACCCCACCCTCCCGCTCCCACCAAACCGAGAACGGAACCTCTGCTTCTTCCAGCCGGTTTGCTCCCGAGTCCCTCTGCTCAGGGGCAGAAATTCCCACTTCTGGGCGCTTTCTCTCGACCGCCGACTGAACAGGCAGAAGCGCCAGGGCCTCCGGCTCCTCAGGGACCCGGTTTCTTCTTCGTGTTCTCTCACCTCCGCGGAGTCCACGCACGCCAGGAAAGGCTCATGGGATGCGAGATGCAGAAACACTGACTTCTTAGCCCACGCAAACCGAGGGTCTGCAAATCCGACTTCCCTCTGTCCCCTCACGCTCTCAGTCCCGCACCAGTTAATCTGACGAGCGGATCAGCTCCTCTGTGTCCTGCCTGAGTCTCTGGGAACAGACCCATGGATTTGAAAGCAGCTCCTGCCCCCGTGGGGCTTCCACTTCAGGCAGGAGCCAGTTACCACACTTAACAAGTGACTGACAGTCACCGTTGGTGCTAAGCAGGAGGTGCAGAGGAAGCACTGGGAGAACAAGGCTGCCATTCAGTCAGAGCAATCCAGGCGCCTGCATGGAGGAAGCACCACTGCCAAGCTGAGACACATGAATCAAACTGAAATGGATGAACTGCTGACTTTAATATAAATTGTGTCTGGGGCACAAGCTTCACAATTTCAAGATGTATTCGACTGGAGTGACATTTCAAATTTCACATGAGTGCATTTCTTCCTTCTCATTTTTACAGCCCCCAGGGAACAGGACCAGGGAGGATCTTGAAAAGCAGAGTGCAGATGCACAGGCATTTCCCCACATGCTACAGACTGCAGGCAGCGGCTAGATGAGAGCTGAGGACGATTCAAATCATCTCCTCACCCCGGTGGACAGGAAACATCCAGATCAGTGGGCACATCTTTGAAACCAATTAT
Organism: Equus quagga; assembly: GCF_021613505.1. Taxonomy (NCBI): domain Eukaryota; kingdom Metazoa; phylum Chordata; class Mammalia; order Perissodactyla; family Equidae; genus Equus; species Equus quagga. The sequence continues at coordinate 138,704,433 of NC_060271.1, forward strand.
TCTCAAAGAAAAGTGGGGAACTAACTCCTTTAACCGGCAAGTCACTCTAAAACTTCTGTTAGACTGAAACAATCTTATACGGTGTGAAGTTGTACCTTCTGCGTGAATTTTAAAAATGAAACTCAAGGAAACGAGGAGACTGGGGTTCTAAGCAGGGCTGTGCCCACACTGGCCAGGAGCCCTGCTAGATTCACAGGAACGCTGGGATCCAGGTTCCTGGTCGCTGTTCAACAAGAGGGCAAGGAGCCCGAGGACCAGGCTGGGGGCCTGTGCACGTGTGTTCATGTGTGTGTGTGCCTGCACGCCTGTGTGTGTTCATGTGTGTGTGCCCACATGCCTGTGTGTTCACGTGTGTCCCTGCATGCCTGTGTGCATCTTTGTGTGTGTGTGCGTGTGTTTGTGTGTGCCTGCACACCTGTGTGTGTTCATGTATGTGTGTGCCTGCATGTCTGTGTGTGTTCACGTGTGTGTGCCTGTATGTCTGTGTGTGTGTTCACGTGTGTGTGCCGGTGGCACTGACGGGTAGAGAAAGGAGGCAAGTGGAGAAGAGAAACTGGACCCGGAGGCGTTAGACACAGAAGTGGGCAGCGCCCTCCTGTGAGTGGAGCCGGCCAGGCCGTGTCTTTACTGAGGCTGCGTGTCCTGAAGGTGAACACACAGTTGCACTGTTCGCATTGCTGTTGGTGTGCCCTGTCCAGGGTCACACTCCCTAGTCAGGCGTGAGCATTTTGGTCACGAGAAGCCATGCTGCGGCAGAATGGGGCAGGAAGCGGTAAAACTCACACGTGAGGAGCAGCCCAGAGGTGCTGAGGCCGAAGCCCGGGGGAGCCTGCCAGGACTCGACGTGCACCCTGAGGGCGGCCAGCTCTGGCCTCGGGCAAGTCATGGGAAGGGAAGAAAGAAACGTGCCATCTATGAGGATGTCGTGATGACTGAAAGTTAATAACCACGAGGCCCTCAGCACACGAGCACGGTGAGCGGGACACGGACTCCGTAAGAGCTGAACACCCTCCAGCGTCTCATCTTCAACGCCTTTCAGAGAAAACTAAAAGCATTTCTTCTCCACGATGTAAATATTCAAACAAGGTTTCACTACATCTTTATCTACCTTTTACTTATCCAAAATTGAATAATACTATGTCTATCCATTTATTACACTTTTATCAGATATTTCATGGAGCTAAAATTTCAGACAAACGTCTGGTAGAAAATATGAGCTTTGTAGAAACCACTGTCTTCTTGGTAAAATCGGTGATAAACCAAAACTTCACTTTCTCTTCAATTTAAATATGAAACAGAGGATGAAAATGTGGGTGTTACCCTCTGAAGTTTGTGTTTTCTCTATTTTGGCAGAGCCCTGTGACTCAGGAACAGTTTTTCCGTATGGTCACACCTTCCACCCAGATCTGCGGGAAACAGAACATTTTCCATGAACTATCATCTTCAGCTGTTGTTCAGTTTAGTCAAGGAGGACTTTTCTTCTTTTTGGTGTTTACTACGAAATCATCTTCTCTCATCTGCTCACCTCTAAAGAGGAATCCAGACTGAATTATAACTGAAACTAGATAAAGCACATTTAACACAGTAACACTTGGTTAGACTGGCGTGTCTGTGATTAAGAATTAACTATAAATAAAAAAGAGGCTAACCTGATCCTTCTGGATTTGACACAGGTTTTAATTCAAACATACAAGTCCCATGGAAGTCACAGATGCTCCAAAGAAAGCATAAAATTATAAAATAATCTAAATTCTAAAGGATTTCTTCCATTAGAAATTTTGAATGACAACATATCCACTTAATTCTTAAGAAAAAAAGTGACACAATACTTTTCACATAGTCATTTAATCTAAGATAATTTAAATAAAATTGTTGACTTTCTTCTGTAAACCTCAGCAATGACTTTGTTGAGAGGTCTGAGCACCCAGTGTCATTCGACGGATTAGAAAGTTGCAAGTACGACATGAAGAGGTAAGTTAAAGGATGCCTAAGCGCAAACTCACTCTAGCAGCTATTCCAGAGGAACTCACACATCTAATAATGAGGAGGGCTGCTTTGCTCCCAGTCTCCCCGTCTTGAGACGAGGAAACCTCTCTTAAAAGGAGAGCGGAAGATCACATACATTGAGTGGTTTTCCTAACACCGTTTTTTAAGGAAGACATTCCCCAGTGGCAAAACCTCCAGGCACGTTGAAGACATTTTCCGTCTTCCCAAAAGGCAGCTGGACAGATGACAGAGCTGTGACGCCTGGCACACAGTCGCACAGACACAACTGTCACGAAGAGGGAAGGGGCTCAAGGTGGTCCGGGAGACGGGACCAGGAAGCGAGTTCCCATCGGTCCTTCAGACCCGGCGAGACCCCCATGGGCTCCGCCGCCCCCAGAGCTGTCACAGCATCTGTGCTGAGTCTGCGGCTCCAGTTGGCACCTCTTCTTTAGTCGATTCTCTCACTGAATCGACCCTGTACCAGCACGGGACCACAGAAACCAGCGCATCCCAGAAATCGGGCCAGTTCCCGCACCCCCCTCCCAGAGCCAGGGCAGCGGCCGAGCCCCGGGTTTACAGTCAGCTTCGGTGACATTCCCATTTTTCCTCTGGGACTGCGAGTGAACGAGACCAGGGCCTCGCTTTGCACATTTGGAACCCGAGGTGCCTACACGGAGCCCGCAGCACACCAGGCCCTTCACTTCCAAAAACGATTACGTAACGCTAATGATCTGACTTGATAGCGACAACTAGGGTAGATGAGGACACTGGTCTCAATAAGATACAGGATTTACCGGCTCATTCAATTGACCCTCGAGGGCCCGGGGCGGGATCCTGGGTTCTGCCCGCCACGATCTGCCCCTCGTGCTGCAAAGATGGATTCCTCACTGCAGGGTAATTTTACTGGCATAGACTGCACATACTGCTCACATGAAAACATCCACCTGGGTCAAAATATCTATGCTTTAAAAGTTGTTTTCCAATGACCTTTAGCTCCCGTCAGCAAACTGCACATCTGAGTGTCATGGATCACAGAGCAGTCAAAAATGGGGTAGAAATGTGAGGATAGGTGAAAAATTTTCAAAAAGACAGGGTAAATAGACTAATGGCATCCACAAAAATTCCCCTTTTCCTGTAACTCTTGAGGTATGTGCCCCACTGGACAGAAGCTGAAGTTGTAGACACTGTCCCTGAATAATATCTGATGACTTTTACCTACTAAACTCGAGTGAAAAAGTAATAGTTTCAGAATTTTGGAAAAAGGAACTTTTAATAATGCCCGACCACTTTATAACATATTTTCTCCACTGTTTTCTAAGTTTATTGAGGTATTATAGGGTAAAGACTGGAAAATAGACCCCTGAGCTCCTTTCACCCCAAACCACCCGCACTGTCAGCCACATCCCGCAGCTCGCCCAGCACCCAGGTCCCTAAAAGGGGAGGTGACTGGCCCCCTCCTTCACGGGCCATATGTGGATTCAGCTCTCCTGAATGTGTTCCCCTATATTTCAACGGGGTCACACACAATAAACAAGGAGACAAACATACAAGAAAAGTCCTGGTTTTGCTAAGTTTTATGAAAAGCTTACAATGAAAGGGTCAATGATGCGAGGAGCACAGAAGGAGCACTTCTGACGGAGGGAACTCTGGGAAGGTTCCATTATCTTCTGGAAACAGAGACTGGTGAGCACGGAACGAGCCACTCAGACACGAAGCTGGAGAAGCTGAAAGCCCTGAATCCTGGCAGGATTTGTAATGGAACCATGAGGAGTCTGATCTTCCAGGCAGTGGGTTGCCATTAACGAGCCGAAAGCATCAAGGTGAGAAGACTGACTTATGAGTCACAAGGACGAGATGTGCGTCCAAACAGCGTGGATCACAGAAGTTCACGTGCAGGAGCAAACCCACCGGTTATTTTATTAAATGGGGTACGTGTGACACTGGTGACTCAAGCCAGAGTGGAGGCAGGGAGACAGAGCAAGTGAGCAAACCACAGCCTACCTGGAAGTGGAGCCAACGGGACTCGGTGGTCGTCGGATACGGAGCTTCAGAGAAAAGGAGGAATCACCGTCCGTCCTCTCACCTGTCTGTTCCCAAAGCACAGAATCACAAGCTCCGAGAGAGAAGGCTGTGGGTGTGGGTGGTTCCTCTGGGAGGTGTTCCCAGGAAGCAGGGCAGGGAGAAGGCAACGGAGGAGGGCAGGAAGGCAGGAACGTGCACTGAGGCAGGGCTCCACTCTGCGTCCACAGACAGGTCCCACTCTGAGTCTCGAGGAGTCACGTGAAACATGCTGAGAACCATGTGACAGTACACGCGGAAGAAGAGCTGCTTTCTTCTTATTTGCTACAAAAACTACTGATTCTTTCAATCCAACATGAAAACCATGAACTGTGGGTTCCCAAAAATATAGAAACAAAATACATGATAATTATGGCAGAAAGAAGCAGAGGCAAGAAATGTACGTAAACTTGTCAGAACCTTATGCTCGACCCAAAATGGTGCAATGTGGTGTAAAGGTGGATACTGGGAAGTGAGAGACAGGTATTTTAAACCCTAAATAAACGATACAGAATAAAGATGAGGTATAGCTAATAATCCAATGGTGGAGTTAAAATAAAATCATAAAGTAGTCAGTTAATCAAAAAGAAGGCAAAAAAATTTGGGGAAAGGCGAACAAGACACAGATGGGACCAAAGGAAAATTGGTGAGATGATAAATTTACACCAAATCTTATAAATAATTACATCATGTGTAAAATGTCTAAACATCCCAATTAAAAAGCAGAGATTATCAGACTGAGGAAAAAAACAAGATTCAACCATACTATGTGTATAGGAAGCCCACTTTAAATATAATGAATGGATTTCATTTCACAATTTTCATTTTCAATAATGAATAAAGTGAAAAAATATACAGCATATGAATACTAACAGAAAGAAAGTTGGACTGTCTACATTAATATCAAAAAAAGTAGACTTTAGAACAAGAAATATTTCTGGGACAAATAAGTAAGTGATAGACCAAGTAGACAATTAATAAAGAAACAGGAGATATCAGCTGTGTATCACACACCTTCATCTAGATGATGTTTACAGAACTGTCAACAAACAGCAGAAAAATATCCATTTTTTTCAAGTGCACATGGATCACTCATCAGGATAAACTATATTCTGGGCCACAAAACAAAGCTCTATAAATGTAAAACGATTGAAACAGCACAAACTACGGCCCCACTCACAGCACAATTAAACTAAAAATGAGTATCTAGAAATCCCCAAATATTTGGAAAGTGAAGCACATACTTCTACGTAAACCAGGAGTCACTGAAAGAGTCAATGAGGAACTGAGAACGTATTGTGGCTGAGCCCGCCTGTGTGGGGCGTCCCCGAGAACGGCGCTGGCTGGGAGATTCCCCAGAAGCACTGACAGGGCCGTGCTCACACGTGGCTGGGGCGTGCACAGCGGGACTGGTCAGAGGGGGACAGGCAGTCGGAGGAGTCCTCCCCTCCTGCCCTCCCCTGGGCCTCATGCAATCTGCTCTCCCAGCAAAGCAAATGCAGCCCCTGTGTGACATTTCCAGGTGGGGTCCAAGGTTTCTGTATGGGGCTGGTCATGTACCAAAATTCCAATTCCCAGAAGGAAGCAGCTTCTGGGCAGAAACCCTGTTGTTTGCACAAGCAGTCCAGGAACAGGGAGTCCCCTTTATTAGTTAGAGAAGGATGGGGACACCCCTGAAATCCAAACCCCAGAGGCCAGCCAAGGGCCAAGCTTGCAAGCAGACCCCGCTAAGGAACAGTGCTGTTAACTCATTTTCATAAAACATAAAGGTGCAAAACGTAAAAACTCATGGGAAGCAATTAAACAGTGCTTAATGTGAAATGTACAGTATTGACGCTTACAGTGGGAGCAAGAAGGGTCTCAACTCAACAATCTAAGATTCCACCTTAGGAACCAAGACAAGTAAGCAAAGGAAGGTGAAAAGCAAGCGCCAGCAAGAAAATAATAATAAGAGCAAAAATCATTGAAATTAAACACAAAATTTTTTAAAAAGGTATTTAAAAATATGTCCTTTGTAAAGAACATTAAAATTGACAACACGCTGGAAGACAGATCGATAAAAATCAGAGAAGTCACAAAGTAGCAGTATTCTGAACCAGAAAGGGGACAGAACCACAAAACCTACAGACTTCAAAACAATAAAGAAACACTGTGAACACTCTATGCCAAAGTATTTGATAACTTAAATCAAAGCATGAATTGCTTAAAAGACATAAACAACCAAATTTCATTCAAGAAGAAAGAGATAACCTGAATAGCCCTTCATCTATCACAGAAACTGAATTTGTAGTTAAAAAGCATCGAGGGATGAAACCCCAGGCTCCAATGGATTCTGTGTGGATGCCACCAAACAAAGAAAGAGCACAAACGGCACAGGAAGCCCAGAAGTACACAGAAGAAGGGCACTTCTAACTCACTGTGAGGGCAGAATCACACTGACACCCTGAAACCGAAAGCAAGAAAAAGGCATCATATGAAAAGAACAGTATAAGCCAATATCCATCCTGAACACAGACGCAAACATCCACTGACAAAATATGAGCAAACGCATCTAGTAAGACATGAAAGGAAAATACGTTGTGACTAAGTGGGGTTTATCCCTCGAAATGTAAGGTTGTTTCAACTTTCAAATCATTTAAGGTAATTCATCAAATAACAGCCAAAAAAACCCCATAATGTCATCTCAATAGATGCAAAAATCATACCATAACATCCACTTCCAATAAAAATCTCTATAAACTAGGAGATGGGAATTTCCTCAGCCTGAAAAAGGCACCTACAAAAGACATAATTAACATACTTAATGATGATTAATTGATGCTTTTCCCCTTATGATCAGGAACAAGGCAGGAGTGCCCTCATTCACCACTTCTACTCGAGAGTGTGCTGTGTTCTACCCACTGCAACAGGGCAGAATAAAGCCACACAGGAGCCCAGACTGCTGAGGAAGAAACAACGGCTCATCATCGCAGACAGCATGATCATCCACATAAAAACATCCCACAGAACCTGGGATCCTCCCCCTGTCTGGGTGGGACAGGATGAACATCTTTTCACACGTTTATGACTAGGTATAATGCTCTCTGTTTAAAAAGTTTATAAACTTTGTACATTTTTCCCTTGGGCTGTTTATTTTTTTAATTTTGTATTTTCAGAAGCTTTTTTTAAATTAAAAATATAGCTCTTCAATTATCATTTGTATTGGAAAGAACTTTCTATTGCATTATTTCAAATTTACTTTCTAATTTATCTGTATTTTGTTTTGTCCTACTAGATTTTAAAAAACGTCTTCATAGTCTGACTAGTCTGCCTTTTTCTTTGGCTTTTGCATTGTAAAAGCCTTTCCAAATCTTAGAAACACCACAGATAACATTTAAAGGAATATATTCCTCAAAGAACGCTCACCATCAGCGTTCAAAAGAAGACAGTGAGAAATTATTAAAAACACAAGAAAATACATAATACCTCAAGAGTTAAAATGAGCTAAAGTAGCAAACTGCAGAATGAGGAAATGAAAGGTTGCAGATGTTGAAATTATTAAGTGCAGCATATAAAATAAGTACCAATAACTGATTTAAATACATGAAAGAAGTTACTGTAAGTGTAACAATGGAATAAAACATCATGAAAGCTAAGCAGTTCTGATGAGCAGGAAGGAAAAGCTAAGACATTGCACAGAATCAGCACAGAGACAAAGAAACGGGGGAGGAGCACAGCAGGTGGGCTCAGGTCCTTGGGGAAGCAGACCCACGACAGATCAGGCCTCTGGAGACCTCACGCACCCCCGTGAAGGGCAGAGGGAGCGATAGTGGGCAGGAAAGGCCTTGGTGCAGGAGAGCTGTCTGCCGGCTGCCAGTGAGGGGGCACGGCGGGGCATGCGGGAGCATCAGGCAGAAAAGCTGGGACCCCAGCAAGCTCTCTGAACATCTCAGGAGGACCACAGCGTACCCCCAGAGAGGCTGCCCGGCAGGGGACCCCGCTCCCCGACTCCTGCCAGGGGCCGCCTGGGGCAGGCACGGCCTCAGGGTGCAGCTGCAGAAGACAGGGGGCCCAGGCAGGCCCTCGGTGAGCTGCTCCCCAGGCTGTCCCGAGGGCTGAGCCCCACATCCACCACGACGATGCGGAAAGGGTGGCAGACATGCGGACAGTTTACATCCCATTACGCGAGCTGGAACGCCAACAGGTGCTGGGGGAGGGGCGAAATTCTCAGAGAAGACGCTTGAGAACTGTTCAGAATGTGGACAAACACCACCGTGATACTGAGGACGACGAAGGTGTGAGTCTCTCAAATACAGACGGCTTACAGGCACCCAAACAACGAGAGAGACTCTCAGCCTTTCTTTTTTTCTCCAAAACGGCAACTGTGCGGGGACAGAGGCACGATATTCCACTAGCCTTATCATTATTATCCATCCATTGTTCTCTAATGCTGGTAGAAAAAGTGGCCCAGAAGTAGAATATACAAGAGCTCCTAGGTGGTGGACAGTTGCGTGGCCAGCTGGTCAGGGCCTAAGTGGAGAGAAGCTGCAAGAACGAAGAGAAACAGACACGGCATTCAGCACGTGGATGGAAAGAAGCCAGGGTGAAGATCTTATACCTCAAGGCAGTGGGTGCCACAAAACACCTGCTGTGGAAGGGACCTCAAGTAACATACTCGAAGCCACCAGCTAGTCCACGTTGGCCATTGGGTCATCAACCACACGAGTGGTAACATGACGGTCACGTGAACCGAGCAGCGAGGGATGGAGGACCTGTATCTCCCTAATGAAGAGAACCTCCCACCCCAGAACCTAGACAAATAAGTGGGTCTGCATGTCAGCAAGTGGACTGTGGGGGGTCCTGCTCAGACACTCCAAGCAGGTAAGGACCAAGTACCCAGCCGCTGGAGGAGCTGCTGGCAGCCAGCCTCTCCCAAGGAGCCTCCCTTCCCAGGTAGCAGCCCTCTCCTGGGAGACTCACACACAGGGCCTCACCTACACGCACTTCTGAGCACCCAGTACCGCTTCTCCAACTGAGGAGACCTCAGGAAGCTCACCCCAATTGCGGACTCCCTGTAGGGCCGAGGAAGCAATGCGTGGACACTGCCGGCTTCCTCACCTCATGGTCCATCCTGCTTCCTCCCCATCCTTCCCACAGGGGCTGGTTCCAAGAGCCCCCCTAAGAAACTTCCTTCCATCCTGGGGTCTATTTTCCACAATCAAACAGCACAGAGAACGATTTGCTCAAGAGTAAATGTTAAATGTTGACTCTTTTTTTCTTGTTGCAAAAATTGTAAAGATTCCTGAAGCCAATGAATAACCCTGGAAGACAGAGAGGGAGGCGAGGAAGAAATGTCACGTAACGGAAAAGAGCACATTCTCGTCCTTCCACTCCAGCATCCCCACGACAGTCACTACTGAGGCACGTGAAAACATCTAACAGAGGACACTTCAATAAGCTTTCCATGCAATTATAGGACGACGCATTTTAATAAGGGATCTCTTTCACAAAACTGACTTCTTTCTGAGAAGGTACAGGCACATCTGAACTCTTTTATTCCAGAGTTTCATTAGGAGACGCTGACGACTGGATTTCACAACTAAGACCCGTATCTGAAAAGCAAAAGGAGACGAATCTCCCCAGGAAAGCCACCAGGACCAGCTGCCCTGCGATGTGAGGGCTGCAGCCCAAGCCGTCAAAACCGAAAACTCAGGCAACTGAGACTTTTTAAAGCTCAAAGGAAAGAAACAGCGAGTTTGGGCACAAAATGAAGGAAACAGAGTGAGGTTCACCACAACACGCAATGGGTCTGGCCCAGACCATTCGCTTTCTTTTCATGGGCCACTTCCCCACAGTCCACACTTCAGACCTTATAGAGCGAAGTCTCCGCAACTTAAGCCGTTAAAAGTTTGTTTGAAACGAAAATATTTCAGTTTTGGATTCATTTTTGCAACAAACGCTTAGTGGCCCTTTGGCATGTGCCGACACAACTCCAGACACTAAAAATATCGTGGGAAAGAAAAACCAAGGTTCACATGTCAGTGAAGTTAATACAATAACCAGTATATTCCATACATTGATGTCTTCAAATGTGTCAACATTAGGAACCGATACTACAGCATCCGTGCTTAATAATTACCATCACAATTCTTTTACCTACACAAATCTCGGAAGAATACGGCCACAGGCAACGTACACAGGCGAGCGTGCAAACACCCCAGGAGGTCGCACCTGTTCACCTCGCTGATTCCACCAGAAGTGCTGACATGTAGGAAACTGCGTCATGGACACAAAGTCACCTTTTTGAGCCTGTTGCCTTTTTACCTGCTTGAGGCACATTTTTCTATCTACTTTTATGCAATTTCGATTTTCTTGAATCACTCCATTTCAATTTATATACAGCATACTTTTATTTTCAAAAGTGCTTAATTTGAAATGCTTCTGGAAAAAAAGGCTTTCTATTCATATGTTAATGGTAATAACTACTCACATAATGAAGTATATTTATTTATTTTTTTAAATCTCAAACCAGAGTCTGATGAGTGACTAAGGATGACTGAAGAAAAATTATAGTTTTAAAATCCGCTCACACAAAATTGAAACAAGGCAAACGCTCAAACCAGTTTTAAAATACAGAAGCAGCAGGCGCAATCGTTACAAGGCCAAAAATAATCAACATTTACCTATTTTCTGTTTGAAATACTCATGATACCTTCGAATCCCCAGCTATTGGAGGACTATGTTAATATGAGCATTAGTTTCCTATTTCAACTTGTCGAATGAATGTGCTCATTCTCCTATTTAAGGGATAATACCATACTTTATTTTTTGTGTTAAAAGAACTACTGTTTTTCCAATTTACCACTCCTCAAACAAATTAGAAGTTAGGACCTGGCAGACCACGTGTCCTCTGCAGTCACCTGAGATTCTCTCGGCTTCCTTTGTTTGACTCCATTACTTAATGTCATGAGATTGAATAAAGCATATATTTTTCTATTTGTTTCAGAGAAATTAAAGTGAAAACTCAGCATAACCTATTTATCCAAGGGGAGGCATGATGAAGAAATACGTTTTATTCTATGTTCATGCTTTTGGTAAAATTCTCATTTCATCTACTGTTTTTCCACTGCAGAGGCTCACATGGTCTCGAGTAACACAGCCACTTGAACTTTCCCCTCTTACAAATGAAGAAACTGAGGATGACGAATTTACACAGAATGTGGTTAAACCAAGTGTTCACGGCAGAGATGGATCCAGTACCTTCACCTCAAAATCCATGCTCCTGTTTAAAGGTAAAGAAATTACCCTAAGTTACTCCTGTTTCCACCTTCCACTGAGGAAGAAACGAAGACAGGATGAACGATAAAGGTTCACCTTTCTCAACTGAAGATTTAAAAAGTGATTTTTTTCATCTCTTCATCTCACGGGGAGCTTAGAACTACTGCTGTGATCGAGAGGTAAATTCTCTCCAGCATCTTCATACGGGAGCATATACCAACGTGATTCATGTAAATACCAGCCTGTCTGCAATTAGCTCCTTTCTCTGTTACGAGACGCAGCGGTGTATTCAATTCACCACTGAGACAAACCTGTTGTCATTATCTTAGACTTATTCACTGGAAATACACTCATGTTCCAGAATAGGGAGAAAAACTGAATCCAAAATAACACGACAGCTCTCAGGAAACAAAACAGCTGGTGCAATATAAGCCTAAAACTTAGAAAAATAAGGAAATGCTATTTTAGAAGCTTTTGCAGGAAACCCAGCAATTCAGACTTTCATTTGCTAATCCTACCATCCCATGGTTTCTGTTTCTCTGCAATGTGATCCCAGACATTGCCTTAAAAAAGACTAAAACTCAAAATTTTTGCCTCACAGACTAAGGAGGGGATTTGAAACAGAAGTTTATGATAAATAGATGAAATGAGATATCAAAATTAATGATGATACATTTAAAGATAAGACATTTAAAAAGTTATCCATTTCAAAACATATTGACTCTTCCACACAGCTCCTGAGAGCAGAATAAAGACCAGTGAAAAGACACAGTGAGAAAATGCATTTTTATAATATAAAAGAAACTACATCTTAATAATATAAAAGAACATAATATAATAATATAAAGGAACATAAAACAATATGACAGGAAAAGAGAAAAGAATATGAAAGATAATATTAATAACATAAAATAAAAAATAAAAAGAAGATAATAGAAAGAAAATCAAAATGAAACAAATCTCCTGGGGATGTGGAAGTGCGCTCCGTGTCCCCGGCTGGACCGACGCAGAGGCTACGGTTCAGGAAAGTTCATCGACAGCTTCATCCCCCGGGACAGGAGAAGCCCGCAGAGGAAATGCAGAACAGCGCTGGGATCCGATGGCTGTCTCCCCCACTAAAGGCATTTTCAGAAAACCTTATACAACAGGTTCTCCCTGCCCACCTTGTCTGCCCAAATGCCATCTCAGAATGAGCATTATTTCATCCGCTTCTGTACTGGAATCAATATATGGGGCTGGATTCTCCTTAAGGAGACCCCAAATGTTTTCCACTGCAGCATATTTTTTTTTTTTGAGGAAGACTAGCCCTGAGCTAACTACTGCCGATCCTCCTCTTTTTGCTGAGGAAGAATGGCCCTGAGCTAACATCCATGCCCATCTTCCTCGACTTTATACGTGGGACGCCTACCACAGTATGGTTTTTGCCAAGCGGTGCCATGTCCACACCCGGGATCCGAACCAGCGAACCCCAGGCCACCGAGAAGGGGAACATGCGAACTTAACCACTGCACCACCCGGCCAGCTCCCCCATTGCAGGGTATTTTAAAAGCTTCATCTTATGCAGTGAGTGCTGACCGGTGGTGATGTGTGAGTACGTGGGCCTGGGCACGCGTGGACGTTGGTGGTCTGGAAATAGAACATTCACCCAGGAGTTGTTTATTTCAGTCTCATGGCTTATATGCTCATCTTTAAATCTGGGCTGAGTTTTTCATTCTAAAATATAAAAATATATTTTGATATAATAAAAATGGTCTAGGGGGCCACCCCCATGGCATAGTGGTTAAATCTGGCACACTCCATTCAGCAGCCCAGGTTCTCAGGTTTGGATCCCAGGTATGGACCTACTCCACTCATCAGGCCATGCTGTGGCGGCGTCCTACATATAAAGTGCAGGAAGTCTGGCACAGATGTTAGCTCAGGGCGAATCTTCCTCACCAAAGAAAAAAATATCTAAATTTTGCCTCCATTAAATAACTTATTTTATACCCATCCGGTCTCCAAGTACAATTAACACCCCATATCCATTCTCTGTCTTCAAATAACTCCTGCTGTGCCCAGTATGAGAAGAGTCCGCTCTCTTGTCATTTCCAGGTAACAGTGGTATGTGGTCACTGGCAGTTACTGGCAAGCCAGCATCAGCACCACACCGAGTGCTCTCAGGGCGAGTAAAAGACTGAAGTGCACACTCAGAGACAAGACTGATCAGCACCATCCACCAGCGCTGGGGACGCACCCCTTCTAAGCTGCTGCATTGTGGGAGCCAGAATTAATGTGACAGGGGAACGTAATAAAGCAAAGATGATGTCTTAGACATGTTCAGGGTTTACTACGTAAAACTCCATCTTCATGCATTTGAAAATAGTGATAAAATGGGAACTTTTCTTTAACAATCAAATTATTAAAGCTGACTACAGAAAAGAAAAAGAAATTTAAAACTATCAATAATTATGGAATAAACTGAAGAGCTGTTCAAGAATTATCTACAAAAAAAGGATACTTAAGCTATATAAGTTTATAGTTAAAATAATCAAATTAAAAAAAAATTTTCTCTGAAGAATTCAGAGTGTGAAAAATAAAGTTACTATTTATTGATAAAGTAAGTACATTTCTGGTATCAAAACCTGAAGAATTCCATGCAAAAATGACCATACAGGGGGCTGGCCCCACGGCTGAGTGGTTAAAGTTTTGCGCACTCAGCGTTAGTGGCCTCAGTTCTCAGGTTTGGATCCCTGACACGGACCTACACCACTCGTCAGCCGTGCCGTGGAGACGTCCCACCTACAAAGCAGAGGACGACTGGCAATGGATGTTAGCTCAGAGCAAATTGTCCTCACAAAAAAAGAGAAAAGACCATGCAGGATTAACACAATCTGCTCATAAATTCCAAACTGAGTGGGAGTAAATATTGTTCAGATGTGCCCTAAGGGAACAATCCTTGTGATTAGGTAATACTGATGCCAACGTGATGCATGCAGGTAACATGACACAGGTCAACCACGGATCAGAGAAGAACCTCACACAATCAACTCAAAAGCTAAAGACAATTAACATTTCACCACCGTCCTAATTTCTTAAAAAACCTATTTAAAAAGTAATAGCAGGATTTCCTTCAATCGATGGATGGAACATCTGGTGCAAACCCCAGCCTCCAAGAGGTGTTTCTTAACGTGCGGAACAAAGCAGAGGTGCCCGTTACCCCCGTCACTCATCACTGCTCTGGAGACGCTGGCTGTCAATCAAAGACATGTCAACAGAAAACAAGGACACTGAGAATAACCGCGAATACAATTATCGTGATCAGCTCTGTTTAGAATGACTGCCGGAACTAGCTGGAGTAGACTGCAGAGGCGGGAACGATGTGAACTCACACATCAGGAGCTTTGCTCTGGAGCAGCAGAGGACCTGATGGAAAACCACCCGCTGCAAGGCCTGATGGGCAGCCCTCCTTCAGAACCAACAATAAACCAAAACGTCCCACGCCTCTCCCATGCCCAGGAGCTCAGAGTTACTTCTGCATCAGCTGAACACGGTGAGGCCCGGGCCCCCAAGAGTGAAATGTGCCATCATGAGGGGCCAAGACCCCCACAAATAGACACGGGTGATGCAGAGCATTTCACGCCGAGTGTACTTATTCCTACATCCCACCTGAATCACATCCGAGAACCAGGATGAGGCGAGGTGAACAGGGACCAGCCTCCAGAACACAGGGGCAGGCTCCCTTCCCGCCTCAGGACACAGGAATCGGAGGCCTGGGGACTCAGGGAACACGCACATCACAGGCGGCACCCAGGGACCAGCACGTCCTCCTCTTGTAAACAGAGCAGCATGCAACCTCCCAGATTTAAGAACCAGAAAATGGACCCCATATGAACCCACTCTGAAAAACACAATTTACTGAAGCATTCCTGACAAACGAGGGCAATCAGGGCAAGAACCGAAGAGAGCTGTGAGCTTTAGAAAACTGGCATTTTCTCCCCAAGGGATAAACACAACGAAAGAACTTCAGTGTTAATAGGAATTCCTAAGGAACAGGTCACCTTAGTCAGCATACGTGAGCCAGTAAGGAGAACCTGGAAGGACTGGGGCCGGTTCCACACGTAAATCATTTCGTCATGAAACTCCCTTCTCAGGGGAAGAACTGTGTAAAGCCTCTACATCGATACGCTAAGATATAAGGCAGAAATCTGATAACAACTAACGAATATTTCTTAATAAACCATGAAAATTATTTTATAATGAGAAATTTTAAAAAGCAGGGTAAAAGCTGGATCTCAAGGGTGAGTTTAGCTGACAGTAAATACGGAGAAAAAAGCCAGAAGGAAATGTGGGAACTGTCAGCCAGGTACAACATCAGCACCAGGGAGTAGGGACTCTGGTTTCTTGCACTTCTCAATGTTCTACTCGCTTCACTGTGACGTGAATACTGTGTCACTCTTCACACAAAGGTCAAACGTGTGAAGGAGACCAATGTCAACCAAAGGAGGTAACAGAAAGACCCAGAACCCCACCAACGAAGGAAGGGCGGGTGGGCTCCAAGGCACCTAGCGCCCAGCGCTCGCCACGCAGGACCTCATGACATCACGTCTGTGGTCCAGCACCATCCTGGGCCACCTCTTTCCTCCTCCTTCTTTCAACCCAATTCTAGGGAAGTGAGAGCAGCCGCCAGGCTGTTACAGCAAACGGCCCCTCGGCGGCGTCCCCCACGGAGCCCGTGCCCCTCACACTGTTTCTTGTCCCTCCCAGGACCGTCCTAGTTATTTCAGAACCAGCTGCATGGACGCCTCCCCAGGCCTCCCTCCCGTGAAAGGGAAATCACCAATCTAGAAGCACAGTCATTGTGTCCTGATGAAAATGAACCTATTGCTCACGACGAAATTTGGTAAAGTGTAGCAAGGGAGCAATTTTCGCACACAGAGCACCTCGAATGTTTGAAGATCCAGGCTGGCCCCACCCACATTAGACAAGAGGCCCGTGAGACACCTCTGGGTCCCAGCACTGGGGAACGACTCCCAGATGCAGCCAGTGGGACCTACTTTCTTAGGATTTGTATCTTATCCCAACAGGACAGCTCTGCAATTTCACCTCCTCTCTTTTTTTAGTTACCTGTTTTTCCGTCTTCATTCTTTTAAGCATTCTGTTACTTAATTTAATACACCATGTTATCTATTTTTATATGAAATTAACATTTAAATTATAATATCCAATTTAGAAACTAATTTTTAAGTATAATTAAATCTTATATACTCATTGAATGTCCCTTTATAGAGTATTAGGTACTTTTTCCTATTTCATTTTGATTGTTACAACAAATGTATTTTATATACAGTGAAGGAGGAGTTTTATGTGTCATCATTTATCTTTTATTATCTTTTGTTATTAGCAGTTTCAGAATTAGATTCTAATTTCTTAAATCTTAGAGAAACACAGTGGTTTCAGGTGCATATTATTCCAAAATCCTGAATGTCAGGTGAGAAGGTTTTACGTTATAACAACATTAACGTCAAAATATAAAGATGCATGTAAGTATGTTTTACCTGTATTGCATCTAGAAAGGTAAAATAGAAAAATTTTCCTAAGCTCAAATTATTTTTTTAGCTTTTCTCTGGATTGTAAATGAGCCAATTTCTTTTTTTAACGCCATTTATTTAGATTATAACAGACTTTAGCTGTGAATCCCCGTTCCTGTTGAATTTCAAATCCTAAACACCACTTTAGATAATGATGAGACTTTTTTTCTAAAGCAATTACAGGACATTCACAAAGCTTCCGCCAGTTCAGCTTCATGAAAATGTCACACCTCTGCAGTATTAAAAAACAGTCCCTGTTTGATAGAGGAATCTTGCCTCCTGCACTGACCACAGTTGCCACTGCAACAAAAAGCAGAGTACAAACTAAACAAAAACGTTCATCTACAAACACGTCATTCATATAGAAAAAAGGAAACTCTCCATAACTGTAAACTGAAATTTGAAAATGTTTATATTTGATTTTGAAACTTTCAGTACTGAAATAAAGATACCTTAGAAATACAGTTCTGAGGGGAAAGGGAGAAAATGCTATAAAAACTTCAGTCTTCAATAATTAATTGATAATCATTATTCTAGAAATATGAGCATCTTTCCCATTTTTTAAACTCAATTTACATGTTTACATTTTTAAAGCAAAATATAGCTTGAGGCACAAAATTTGGAGAATTTAACGTAATGCTTTGCTTGCCTAATCTCAACATCATTTTACTACAGTGGATGTGTGTGTGAGCGCCTGTGTCTATGTGTGGGCGTGTTTGTGTTTGACGTGTCTGTGAAGTTGTGTATGTGTTTGTGTGTCTATGAAGGCATGTGTGTGCATGTGTACGTGTGTGTGCATGTCTGCGAAGTCATGTATGTGTTTGTGCGTGTGCATGCCTCTGTGAAGGCATGCATGTGCGCATGAGTCTGTGAAGGCATGCATGTGCGCATGAGTCTGTGAAGGCATGCATGTGCGCATGAGTCTGTGAAGGCATGCGTGTGTGCATGAGTCTGTGAAGGCATGCGTGTGCGCATGAGTCTGTGAAGGCATGCATGTGCGCATGAGTCTGTGAAGGCATGCGTGTGTGCATGAGTCTGTGAAGGCATGCGTGTGTGCATGAGTCTGTGAAGGCATTCGTGTGTGCATGAGTCTGTGAAGGCATGCATGTGTGCATGTGTCTGTGAAGGCATGCATGTGTGCATGAGTCTGTGAAGGCATGCATGTGTGCATGTGTATGTGTGTGCATCTGTCTGTGAAGTCATGTGTTTGTGTGTGCATGTGTCTGTGAATGTGTGCATATATGTGCATGTGTATGTGTCTGTGAAGGCATGCATGTTTGTGTGTACATGTCTGTGAAGTTGTGCATGTGTGTGCATGTGTATGCCTGTGAAGGCATGCATGCGTGTACATGTGTATCTGTGCATGTCTGTGCATGTGTGCATGTATCTGTGAAGG